>NC_056728.1:1979220216-1979272755 GCF_019279795.1 Protopterus annectens | reverse complement strand
GCCACCAATCAGGTTCAGAGCTTCACTTCTGCCTGAGAACTATTAGTATCAGTTCAGAGCTCTGCCCTTTGGTCTCACCACAGCCCCAGGGTGTTCACCAAATGTATGGCGAAAAAGCACCACTCACCCTGAGACAGCAAGGGATTCCAGGTGCTTTCCGCCTATCTAGGATGACTGACTCAATCACTGCTGGGGTCACCACACCAGGCATCACCTTCCTGCGAGCCAGAGACTACACCATCGAGACTTCCCTAAAACTAGGTATCACAATAAATTTTGAAAAAGTCTGCATTGTCACCCTGTCAGTCTATCACCTTATAGGCTTAAATTTAAATACAAAAGACATGTCAGCCAGCCTTCCACCAGACAGGGTGTTAGTCATTCGCCAACATGTGCAGGTCTTATTAGGATGCAAGAGAATTCAAGTCAGGTTCCTCCTCCAAACTCTGGGTCTCATGGCAGCAGCGATCATACTCATTCCTCTAGTTCGTTTTCACATGAGGATTCTCCAGTGGCTTCTTTTCACCCAATGGTCATTCCAGCAGCTTCCCATGTCTCACATGATTATGATCACAGAAACATGCAAAAAGCACCTTGCGTGGTGGATGGTCTCCACATCAGTGCCTCAGGGCAGACCATTTGTACTCCCCCCTCCAGTTGCTACAGTGACCACAGATGCCTCCCTGATTGGGTGGGGGGGCATTATCAGGGCAGAACAGTCCAAGACACCTGGCAACCTCACGAGTACCATCTGCACATAAACATCTTGGAGATGAGGGCCGTGCTTTTAGTGTTGCAAGCTCTTCCAAGACTCTTTTCCTACCGGTACCATTGCAATTCAAACAGACAATATGTCAGTGGTGTGGTACATCAACAAGCAGTGCGGAACAGATCCCCCCATGCTTCGAGAAGCACTCAGACTCTGGCAGTGGGCGATCTCTTCCCAACGGTTTCTGATTGCAGTGCACATCCCTGGGAGATCCAGTGTCATAGCAGACAGGCTAAGCAGTAGCAATTCTCTTGCCTCATGAGTGGTCTCTGAATCAGGTAGTGGCGGTCCAAATCTTCCGCAAATGGGGCCAACCTTGCTGCGACCTTTTTGCCACCCCCTTCAACAGCAAGTGCAGCAATTTCTTCTCTCTCCTTCAACTTCCTGGACATCCCCTCAGAGATGCTCTTGTGCACGATTGGCCTCAGGGACTTCTGTATGCATTCCCACCATTTCCCCTAATGCCGAAGCTAATACAGAAAGCTACCGTATTGGGCTGCAAAATGATCCTCATTGCTCCTTACTGGCCTCGACAAATATGGTTCCCTGCCTCCTGCATCATCATCTTCTCGAGCAGCCTTGGACTCTGGACCCAGTTCCAGACCTCCTGATCCATCAATCGAGCGGGCTGCACCAATCCCTGCAATCTCTCCAGCTCACTGCTTGGTTGCTCCACTTCCAACTTTAGCCAGGCTTCCGTATATCTCCCACTCTGTGCGTGAAATCATTTTATCATTGCACAAGTCTACCACTAGAAAAACTTACGCTAGTAAGTGGAAACGTTTTTCCTCCTGGGCAGAGGCTAAGAGTATAGACCCCTTTTCAGCCCCTGTACACCACATTTTGGAGTTTCTTGTGGAACTCTTTCATGCTGGGTCCGCTTCTGCTACAATTATAGTTCAGTTAGCTGCAATTTCAAATTTTCACATTGGCCTGTCGGAAAGTAATATCATGTCTCATAAGCTATGTAAAGCCTTTCTCAAAGGAACCACTCTGCTTAGGCCCTCAGTGAGAGATCCTCCACCTCCGTTGTATCTGAATTTGATTCTAGCTTCTCTAATTTTGCCCCCCTTCGAACCTGCAGCTTCTTGTTCTTTGAAGTTTTTATCTTGGAAAACCCTCTTTCTCATAGCGATTACTAATGCCATAAGAGTTTCGGAACTTCAGTGTCTTTGTATCCGGCCTCCGTACCTAGTGTTCCACAATGACAGGGTTGCTCTCAAGACTAATCCTTCCTTCCTTCCTAAGGTCTCTTCTAAGAATAACTTGAATCAGTCCATTGACCTTCCTGTGTTTTTTCCCAACCACTCCAACAGGGCGGAATATAAGTTGCATCAGTTAGGCGTTCACAGGCAACTATGCTTTTATTTGCATAGAACTAAGGACATCAGAAAATCGGACCAGCTTTTTCTTTCCTATGCTGCAGGTAAACAAGGTCTTCCAGTTTCAAAAGTAACCATGTCCAGGTGGTTGACTACTATCATCAGATTCATCTATCAACTGAGGAATAAAGAATTGCCTGTTAAACCAAAAGGTCACTCCACCAGAGCTTTAGCCACTTCTGTGGCATTTCAGGCTAGGTTGCCCATGGAATCTGTTTGTGCTGCGGCTACATGGGCCAATCCACATACTTTCATTTCGCATTATAAGTTGGACGTGGTCTCCAGGAGCAGAGCTGATTTTGGTTCCACTGTTCTGAAGAGTTTGTTCCAATGAGCCACCCAGGATTTTAGGTGCTTGGGACGCTGTCCCAACCAGCAAGAATGAAGGCGAGATAGACAACTTAACATAAAGAAGTTATGTACCTACCATAACGTTCCATGTTAGTTGTCTTCTTCTCGCCTTCTTTCTTGCGTTCCACCCTCCATCCACCTATCCTAGTAGACCGAGAAGAGTTCCTTATGGTTTTTCACTGGCTGAGTCTTCTCTGGCTATTCTTCTCTGCCTAGTAGTCTCTATGGTAGGTTTTAGGCATTATAGGATAGGATTCCTTCCTTTTTATGTCTGCAGTTAGACTTACCAAACGAGATCTGGGTATCTAGTGCCAGGCATCATGGGATATGGGGAGGCCTTGAGCCAGTAAACAGCTCTCGAGCTTTAGAAGATGGCCGAGTCGGAGACGAGGATCGGCTCTGAACCCAACCAGCAAGAAAGAAGGTGAGAAGAAGACAACTAACATGGAACGTTATGGTAGGTACATAACTTCTTTTTCCCCCACCTAACCTCAAAAAACTTTAACTTATCTAAGGTAAATTACCCCCCTGTTAAGGGGTGACATAGCTAGTTTCTAAGTTCCCCCATTCCAGAAAACACAGAACTTATGCAGTGGCGTACACAAAAGCCCTGTACCACCATATAAACAACTGTATAGAAACAACAGTGCTAGACCAAATTAAACCCAGATCGAACTGCAAAAACTAGCCAGTCTTTTTGACCCCTATATTAGTAGGTTGTACAGCAAAAGAAAGAAAATCTTGTTGAGAAGTAAGAGGGAATGTGCACAACAGAACAAAAAGTCCCTCATTTGTGTAAACAAGTGAATCAGGGAACTAGTGAAATCACTGTAAGCAGATTTTGAAGTAACAATAGCCTCTAAATCTAAGGATAACCATAAGGCATCTCAAGACACTCTTCCATCTGGGACAGTTGTGATTCAGATAGACAATATGTCAGTAGCCTGGTACATCAACAGACAAGGGGGGAACCAGATATTATCCTCTTTGTCAAGAAGCTACAAGAGTTTGGCTGATCTCTTCCAGTAGTTTTCTAATAGCAATGCACATCTAGGAGAAATCCAGCATGATTGCAGACAAGTTAAGTCTGTTCTGATGCCTCACAAGTGGTCTCTCAATGTCAATATGGTGGAGAGAATTTTCCATCAGTGGGGCCAGCCATGCTGTGATCTTTTCACTTCTCACCTCATTAACAAATGCAGTAGGTTCTTTGCCCTGATCCCCTCATCTGGGAAGTCACAGAGAGATACTCTAGTTTACATTTAGCCCTCCAGTCTCCTTTATGCTTACCCTCTGTTACCTGTCAGTCCCAAATTTCTACACAAAGCATTCCAGTTGGAGAGCACAGTTATACTCATTGCCCCTTACTGGCCTCATCAGATCTGGTTTCCTTTCCTCTGGCCTCATCTTCTGTATCCACCTTGGATTCTGGATCCAACTCCACACCTCCTGTCTCACCCAAGAGGCATGATTTACTCGGACATATCATGCCGCAAGTTGACCATATGGTTTCTCCAGTTCAAATGATTGCCAGACAGCTCAGGTTGTCCTTCTCCATCCATTACATTTTGATTTGAAGTTGTCAGTTTTCATTCTGTCCTCAACTGTTGGGTTGAGATCTGAACCTCAGATCTGACTCGAATGTTGCTAACGCTCATGATAACCAAAAAGCTCTCAAGCTTCTCCCCACCCATAATGTACTAACTTCTAATATACCTCAGATATTGTTTGTCACTTTTACCATAAAAAGATGGTCAGCCTTAGCACTCGAGTTTGGGTTATTTAAAAGCAGATAACTGTATTTCTTTCTTCAGAAATCTTGTATTTCTTTTACACTCTTTATTTCCTTGCTCTCATTCATTAGTATAGCTGTATTTTACCATTGTCGGTCATTGTTTCCCCTTTTTCTTCTATTCCTACATGCTTGTGTAACTTTACCATTGTTGGAGTCATCTTTCTGTCTTTCTATCCCTAAGGGAAAAAAAAGGTTCCTGTGCTATTTTTGTTATTGACGCTGATATGGCTGAGAAGGGTCCTTCTGGCTTTAACAAATGTCTGAAATGTGGGCATAAATTGCCTCTTTCAGATACCCGTACACTTTGTATTTATTGCTTAGGTCCACAACACCTACAGGAGCATTGTTCTATTTGCCATAACTTTAATCCCAGAGTGCTTGTGGACAGAAAGAATAAGCTTATTCTTAAAGGATTGTTGCCATCATCTTTTGCTGAAGCTATCACAGGGGCTCAGTCTCCCAAAGTAAAGTCTAAGGAGTCAAAATCTCAGTTTCCTATACCTTCCACTTTCTCGACTCCATCTTTGGAGTCTTCTAGGAAGAGATGAAAATCGGATCCGAGAAGGTCTCCAACCTTCTCCCCTTTGGATCTAAAGAAGAGAGTAATGGATCCTACATCCTCAGATCTAAGAAACCTTTGGATCCAACTGTTTCAGGTTCTAGTATTCTGACAAGAACCCAGTATTCACTCTCTTTAGATCCTGTGCCTTCCAGGGTCTCTTCCCCTTTATGGAAAGGAGCTATTCAAAGTCACCTTCCCTGGCCTTGTCTTGTTCATCCAAGAATTTGACTGAGGAAGATGTGGATAGAATGATGAGGAAGCTTCTTTCAACGTAGATTCAGATGGGTGTTTTAACGGCTCCTACAACTTTGAATCCGAAGGCCTGTCCGTTGACCACACCACCTCATACGTCTTCTCTGATCCCTTTGGTTGCTTCATAGTCCCTGGATCTTTGCCTTCTTGGTCTGTCTGGCTTGGATCCAAAATAACCTTATCATCTGAAGTAGTTTATTTCATTTGGTCTTCAACCTGTGGGAATATAGATCTGAGCCGGCAAAGATTATTAGCATTAGCTCCGAGCTCCAGACTCCTCCCCTTACCCATAATACACCTCCACTACCTTCCATCCCCAGATCTCGTTTGCCGTGATTTGTAAAACATTGTGTCTCTAGAGCACCAGCTAGCAGGGTGATTCTGATTGTAAGTTTTTTCTAAATTTCTGTTGCCTTTAGTCGTTTCAGGTTAGTATAAGTACCCTTTCTCCCCTCCAATCACTTTGGCGTTGAGTGTATGTTTGTAGTTGTAGTTAGTTTGGAGTAGTTTGTCTGTGGTGCCCCTTCCCCCTTTAGTCAGTCTAGTGTGGTGAGTGGGAGTGTATTAGTCTAAACAAGAAAGTTTTTTGTCTGTCTCTTTCTTTTTAAGGCTTCTTGCTTTATAATATGGCTGAAAAGATTGTCTTTAAGCACTGCACAGAGTGTGGCCATAAGCTCTCCCCAGTGGATGGCCACACTCTGTGTGTGTTGTGCTTAGGTGTGGCCCACCTTAATATGGAGTGCTCCATTTGTGCGGGGTTCAACCCCCGAGCTTTGAAGAATAGAAAGGCCAAGTTGGCCCTTAAAGGTCTTCTACCTGCCACTGAACCTCCTTCCTTGTCTTCAGCTTCAGTCACAGTGACTGCTGTGACTGCATCTCCCACTTCATTTCCTCTGGCCTCCACTCCCTCCCAGGCTGGGACTCAAACACCTGCACCTAAGCCTGTGGTAGTGAAGCAGAGGAGAGGTAGAGAGAGCGAGAGAGAGTCAAAGATGAAGGAAAAGAGGAAGAGGTCCCCGGACCTCTCGACCCTGAGCAAGTCTGCATGGATCCGTGACTCCCCTCAGCTCCAGTCTCCAATGATCTCCCTGGAACCAGAGGAGGCACGTTTATTCTCCTGGGTCTCAGTTCCCCGACCGGCCAGGTCAGAGTCCATGGCCTCGTTTCAGTCGACTCATTCTTTATCGGACATGGATATGGATAAGATGATGAGGTGCTTTATCCATACACAGATCCAGAAGGGGGTCTTGCCAGCCCCCCTCCCTCTGGAGGGAGGAGCTCACTTCCCTTTTTTCAGCCCCTTTCTCCTTCCCCGATCCAACCTTCAGCTTCGGAGTTCTCGGATCCAAAGTTGGCCTTGGTCAGGGGGTCAACACTGAAGGTCCTTGCATCCTCAACACCAACAGCTGCCTGGAGCATCTTGGATCTGACCAGTTTGGATCTGAGCCACTCTCAGAGCCGAAGCCTGGGTGTCAGATCCAAGGGAGTGGAACCTTTTCCACCAGCTCAGACGTTGTCGGGTCAGGTTTCCTCCCTCGGAGCTCCATCCACTTTGGGTCTGACTCTGATTCTAGGGTCAGATCTGGGGGGATCGGCCTCCTTATTAGCTTCCCAGGAGGTCCGCTCTCCTTTGGCATTCGATGTGGTAGAATGGGTCCTCCCCATTGGATAGAGGCAGCTTACCGCCTCCTCAGACTCTGCCCAGACCCCCTCGGCTGTGTCTACGGTCCCCATTGTCTTACCAGAGGAACAGCCTGTGCCTGAAGAGCCCCAGATGCTTCACCCAGAGGAACAGATGGCTTGTGAGCATTACCCAGAGAGCCCCACGGGAGATGTGCCTTGCATACATGCAAGAGGAGGCACTTGGACTCCCCCGAGTCCCTAACCAAGAACACAGATTTAGTTGATCTGGAGGGCTCCCCAAGATCACCTCCTGATGATGTCTCCTTTGGAGACATCATGGAAATCCTGCGCCAGCAGGGAGATTGGTCTGCCCCAAGCCCTCCTCTGATGAGTCTGTGTTTCTGGAGGCTTTTGGCATGGGCTCGTCTACATCTTGGGTGTCCCCTCCCATGGATCCTTTAGTGGATATGATCACCTCAGCATGGAAGGAACCAGACACCATGGAGCTGAAACCCAAGTGCCCCGATAAGGTTCTAAGTCCCCCTATTAACAGGCCTTCCTGGAACAAGGGCTCCCCAGTGGATGCCATGGTGGTAGCAGCAGCCACGAAGAAGGAAATATCTCAGGAAAGTTCCTCGGTCCACCTTCCTGACCGAGAGTCACTGATGATGGACCATCTAGGGAAGCGGGTGTATGCTTCAGCTACCTTTTCAATAAGAGTGTTGAACTACTTGGCCCATGTCACTAGACTACAGCATGACCTGGTGAAGGAGCTGGATGAGTCCCTACCCAAGTCCATGTCGCAGGAGGACAAGGCTTAGTTCTCTGTGAAAATGGCCACTTTGAGAGCAGTATCAAATATGTCCATGCGACTCTTCTCCCATGCTATGGAAGGAGTGGCCGGAGTGTCCATGAGGCGTAACGCCTGGCTCAGGTTGTGCCAATTCACCAAACCCTTTAAGGTGTCCTTTGTCAATGCCCCTTATGACGGCTTGCCTCTTTTCGGTAAGACCATCAGGGAGACACTAGTCCAGAGTGAAAAGGACAGGAAGACACTGTCTGCCATTGGGATCCACTTCTCTAACCCTGAAAGGACCTTTTCCCGGAACCAGAGAGGGCAAAAGAAGATGTGGTTCTGGAAGTCTCCGTATTCCCAGGACACTCAGGGGTCTTCTTCCCCTAGAGGCAGAGGGGGACAGAATGGATGCTGGCCCAGAGGCTGAGGGGGGGTCCGCAAAACTTCGGGTCTTGAGGACCATTCTCGGACAGACACGGGCAGCAACCTTGAAGGGTTGCCTGGCTGCTCTACTCTAGAGGCAGTTGGGGGATGATTGTCCTTGCATCCAGTGGCATGGGAGTCCATAACAACAGACCACTGGGTGCTTCAAATCATATCCAAAGGATATTCTATCCCCTTCGTGGGTTCCCCCATATTTCCCAAACACCTCCCGAACGTTCCACCCACCCAAAGGGAGGCAGCAGCACAGGAAATTTCCAAGCTGCTGGGAAAACGAGCCATCAAAACCGTCGCCCCAGATCAGTTTGGATCAGGCTTCTACTCCAGGTTATTTTTGGTGTCAAAGAAAATGGGGGACTTAAGGCCCATCCTGGACATCTCTACCCTGAACCTGTCAGTGACCAAAGAAAAGTTCTGGATGGTCACACTACAGTCCATCATGCCGTACCTGCAAGAGAGTGACTGGATGTGCTCGTTAGATCTCCAGGATCCGTACTATCACATAAAAATGCACAGAAGCCCCAGGAGGTTCCCCTGGCTAGGGGCCAATCATTATCAGTTTTGAGCCCTATCCTTTGGTCTCACCACAGCCCCCAGGGTGTTTACCAAAGTGATGGTGGTTGTAGTGGCTCACCTGAGGCTTCAGGGGATTCAGGTCTATCCGTACCAGGATGACTGGCTCCTCACTGCTCCCACCAGGCGTCTACTTTCCCAAACCAGGGATTACTTTCTGACACTTGCCCTGAGTTTGGGTATCGCTATCAACACAGCCAAGTCTCTACTATAGCCTTTACAGGTGATAGATTACATTGGCACCAGGATAGACACACTACAGTGCAAAGTGTTCCTGACCTCGGGGAGAGTTCAAAACCTCAGGATACATGTCTCCTAAATTTACCGTTCTCACCTCCTGACAGCGGAGTCAGTGTTGAGAACCCTAGGCTCGATGGTGGCAACCATAACTCTCCATCCATGGGCTCTGCTACACATGCGGATTCTTCAATGGACTCTAGCGGTTCAGTGGTCCCTGTTGGATTTACCGCTAACCTATCCTATCCACCTAAGTCAAGTGTGTTGGTCGTCCCTCATATGGTGGATGAGCTCTCTGGACATTTTGGAGGGACGATCCTTTGTTCCAGCCCCGGCCCAATCCACAGTGACAACGGATGCCTCCCAACTTGGGGGGGAGCATTGTTCAGGCAGGACAGTCTAAGGCCTGTGGTCCCCCATGGAGACCAGCTTGCATATCAATGTCTTAGAGATGAGGGCGGTCCTTCTAGCATTGCAGGCCCTTCATGCCTTTCTTCCTCTGGGGACGATTGCCATTCAGTCAGACAACATGTCATTAGTCTGTACATCAACAAACAGGGAGGGACCAGATCTTATCCCCTTTATTGCGAGGCCATGAGAGTGTCGGAATGGGCGTTCTCCACCTGTCGCTTTCTCCAATGCACATTCCGGGACGGTCCAACATTCTAGCAGACAGGCTGAGTCACACCATTCTGATGCCTTACGATTGGTCTCTGAATCTATCAGTAGCAGAACAGATCTTCAGCGAGTCGGGTCAACCTTGCTGCGATCTCTTCGCATCTCCTTCCAATGCGAAGTGCAGCAGGTTTTTCACTCTGAACCCCCCACCGGGGGAGTCCCCCAGAGAAGCTCTAGTTCATGCTTGGCCTCCCAGTCTTCTGTATGCTTACCCGCCAGTTCTTCTCATTCCGAGGTTTCTGCAGATAGCTTGTCAACTGGGGTGCAACGTGATCCTCATTGCCCCATTCTGGCCTTGCCAGGTATGGTTTCCCTTCCTTTGGTCTTACCTTCTGGCGTCACCTTGGATCCTAGATCACATTCAGAATCTAATTTCACACCCTTCGGGGGTGCCTCATCCGAGTCTGGACAGTTTGAAGCTCATGACTTGGCTGCTCCAGTTCCCGTGATTGCTAGGACTCCCAGACTTTCCTCCTCAGTTAAGTCTATTTTGATAGCTGCTCATAAGTCTTCTAAAAAACTAATGCTGCTCAACGCCAGAAGTCTAAATCTCAAGATGCAGGCACTTGATGCACTCCTCAGTATGGAGAACATCGACGTCTGTGCAGTAACTGAAACCTGGTTCAAGGCTCCTGAGAGCACCCCAGCGCTACCAGGCTATACCTTGTATCATGCTTTTCGGCCCCAAAACCTGGGCCGAACCACAAAAGGAGGGGGAGTGTCCATATTTATCAAGAACACCTACACCTCCAGGTTAGTAGCAACACATGAAGCATCAGAGACCATACAGGTGCAACTAACCATAGGCAAAACTGCTATACAACTGGTAGCATGTTACAGACCACCCTCCCAATCTCAGGAACCCCACTCAGCCTTCCTGAAGACATTGGAGGATATGAATGTATCACAAAATACCATCATACTGGGAGACTTCAACTACCCAAACATAGATTGGGTACATTATTCTAGCCCTAACACCCTAGCCCAAAGGTTCCTGGAATTCATAAATTCAAATGCACTGGACCAACTAGTCACCTCTCCCACTAGGGAAGATAATATACTAGACCTGATTATCACAAACATGGGGACAAAATGCTCCACACCAGAGGTTTACCCCTCACTAGTGAGATCTGACCACAAACTAATCACCCTGGATATACATATCCCACCTCCACCCCCAGCACAAAAGACCACAGTGAAAAACTTCTCAAAAGCAGACTTCACTCTTCTTAAGACTGAGATGGTATCCTTTAAGCCCACTGGGCCAGTGGATACCACATCCCACAATGCCGAATCCTTCACAAATGCTTTCTATGGACATCTCCAAGAATGCATGGATCATGCAATCCCAAATAAATCCAAGTCCCTCTCCACCAAAGGCAAGTGTCCTGTCTGGTGGACCTCAGCCATTAACAAATTGTATAACAAAAGAAGGAAGCTACTGCACGACAGAGCAAGATCCCATAAAGGGAAGACATCTCTGATCAACATCAGCAGAAAACTACGTTCTCTCATAAAAACATCCAAGGCTAACTTTGAGAGAAAAGTCGCTAAGGACACTAAAGATAACCACAAAGCCTTCTTCAGCTATGTTAGAAGCCTAGGCAGAAACCCTCAGATATGCTCAGAGTTAGTTCACAACAACAAAAAATACACTGAACCCACAGATATTGCCAACATTCTGGCTGACAGGTTCAGTGCAAATTTCTCCCCTCCCTCACCCCCAAAAGAAGAAATACTTATCCCAGCTGAATGTAATCTCCCTGTCATCTCAGATGTCCAAGTGAGAACCGCCCTCAACAAAGCTAAAAAAGCAGCATCAATGGGACCTGACGGTATCCCGGTTGGCTACGTGAACTCCAAGCGGAGCTAAACCCGCACATAAAAATGCTATTTAACCTTAGCCTTACTACAGGATATGTACCTGAACACTGGCGTACAGCAACAGTGGTCCCACTCACAAAGGGGTACCTCTACAGACCCTGGGAACTACCGCCCCATAAGCTTAACCAGCCTGGTCTGCAAAGCTATGGAAAGAATCATTATGGAACTCATAAACAGAGACGTAGGGGACCTACAGACACTTGACCCCACCCAGTTCGGCTTTGTAAAGGGCAGATCCTGCCTTTTGAACCTGGTTGACTTTTCAAAACAGTCACTAGAGCCATTGATGAGGGCAAAGCAGTCCATACAGCCTACCTGGACTTGGCTAAGGCCTTCGACACAATACCCCACTCAGGCATCATAGATAAGCTCACCAGCTTAAACGTAAACCCTTATGTCACTAGATGGGTTGCAAACTGGCTAAAGGACAGAACCCATAAAGTTAAAATCGCTGGAGCAATGTCAGACTCAAAGCCAGTCACAAGTGGTGTCCCACAGGGATCTGTCCTGGGACCCCTCTTGTTCGGCATTTATTTCTCAGATGTTAAAGCAAACATGGGAGGGTTGTGGCTGACAAAGTTCGCAGATGACTGCAAACTAGGCGCCATAGTTGATACACCAGCGGACACATATATCCTACAAAAAGGCCTCACAGATATGGACAACTGGTGCCGGAGTCACGGCCTTAAATTAATGCCAAAAAATGTATAGTCATCCCCTTTGGGAAAAACAAAGTACCCACAAATTATCACATAGACAGCAACCCACTGAGTAGGGAAAAAGTAATCAGAGACCTAGGGACCCAAGTTGACAGTGACCTCTCATTTGACACTCACGTTGCCAAAGTGGTTAGAAAAACATTCTACCTTGCACACCTCATCATGAAGGGATTCACATCCAGATCCAAGGATGTCATTGTACCCCTATACTCCTCCCTCATCAGACCCATGATTGAGTACAATGCCCCATTTGGTATGTACCTCACCCAGCATTTGCAACAGCTGGAGAGACCACAAAAGTACCTCACCAAGAGGATCAAGGGTCTCGAACATATGTCTTATTCTGCCAGACTAAAGAAACTCCAGCTCTATTCAGTAGCATACCGCCTGCTCGGAGGTGATCTCTGCCTGACGTACAGGGCCATGTCCAATCAGGATCTGATGGACATGCTCCACCTCAAAAAATTCAAATCCATCAGGACCACGAGAGCTAAAGACTTAAACCTCGGCACAAGTATGAATAGGACATGCTGGAGGGATAGATTCATAACCCAGAAGCTTCCCATGCTTTGGAACAAGATCCCAGTTCATGTTAGGCAGAGCCCCTTACTGACTCTCTTCAAGAGAAATCTTGATGAGTGGATGGGAGATCGTACGTTTACCCCAGGGGTCACATCTGTGTCACTGCTAGACAGGGGCACAGTAAATTAATTCTATTATATAAGGGGGCCTTCACTGTGTCACTACTAGACAGAGGCACAGTATTCTAAATCTATTCTGTGCATTTTTGTGCATTTTTGTACCATTTCATGGGGTGGCAAAAGCCACATCACTATGGCTAGGCTTACAAATGCCCCAGGGCAGATAGCCTAGTACGAAATCTGCCATTCTTGATTTTCTAGCTGATATTTTCCAGCATGGAGCTAGTTCTTCTACTGTCAAAGTTCAGTTGGCTGCCATTTCTCATTTTCATGTGGGTGAGAATTCTGCATCCTTGGCATCTTCTAGACTGTGTAAAGCCTTTTTTAAAGGCACTTTCTTGCTATGCCGCCCGGTCAAAGATCCTGTCCCCCTGTGGGACTTTACTATGGTTCTCCAAGCTCTGGTTGCTCTGCCTTTTGACCCTGCCACAACTGCAGATCTAAACTTTCTGTCATGGAAAACAGCTTTTCTGGTGGCTATTACCTCTGCTAGAAGGGTTTTGGAATTACAGGCCTTGTCCATTAAATTCCCGTACATGATTTTTCATAAAGATAGAGTTTCCCTTTTAACCAATCCATCTTTTTATCCTAAGGTGGCATCACCAGTCAATATCAATCAGACTATAAATTTGCCTGTGTTCTTTCCCAATTTTACCAACAGGATGGAATACAAACTTCACATGTTGGATGTTCATAGACAGTTACAATTCTATTTACACAGGACAAAAATTTTCGTAAATCTGATTAATTGTTTGTCTCGTTCTATAGACCCTTTTTATGCAAACCTATTTCCAAGGTCACTATAGCTTGATGGATTTCATCATGCATCCTGCAGGTCAATAAGGAGAAAGACATGTCTCCCCCAGGTCAGATTAAAGCTCATTCCACTAGGTCCATGGCTACGTCTGCAGCAAACTCAATCTGGGGATGGAAGGCAGTGGAGGTTTGTTATGGGTAAGGGGAGGAGTTGTAGCTCAGAGCTGATGCTAGCAATCTTTGCCACTCAGATCCAATACGGATCCATATTCCCACAGGTTGAAGACAAATGAAGTACAACTACTCAGTTGGAACATTATGGTGAGTACATAACTTCTTTTTCAGATCCGAGGGCAACTCTGAGTGCCCCAGCTCTGACATCTTCAGATCTCGGGGACTCTCTGAGCTGAAGCTTCCTTGTCTGGTCTGAGGCACTGGAGTCAACTCCAAAGGTTTCAGAGCCATCTCTGCATCTTGGTACTTTGACACTGGATAGCTCGGTTCTGACTTCCTCCTGGGGAAGATTGCTGTTAGGGCAGGAGGAGATAACAGTCCAGAAGCCTGCCTTCTTGACTCCAAGGTCTTCACTCTCTCTGGAGTGGTCTGCCTTCAAGGTTGTGAAGACGGTATTTTCTGCTTCAACAGGACTGACAGATGCAAACCCCTGAGATCTCCAATCCAGCTCCCAGTGTCTGTACCCTTGGAGCCTCATCATTCGACACCACAGGGGCATCCAGCTCGAGATGCCCAGACCACCCATCAGGGTTTCATAGTCTCTTCTGACACTTCCCTGGAACATCCCACTGAGGACGTCCCTAGGAAGGGAAAGTGCAAGAGGAGACACCTGGACTGTCCACAAGAGTGAGTCACTGAGGATACTGATTTCAATGAGGGTGAAGGGTCCCCACTATTACCTCCAGAAGACCTCTCATTTGGAGACATCCTTGAGATCCTGAAACAGAGAGGTGGTTAGACCCCTATCAGCCCTTCACCACTGGAGGAGTCAATGTTTCTCGAGGCCTTTGGAGAAGGCTCATCTACCTCCTGGGTTACTCCTCCCACCAGTGAGATTAATTTGGTCTCTTGGCAGGCTTGGAAGGAGCCTGACTTAGTTGAGCCAATAACCAAGAAGCCAGGCAGGATTCTGGCTCCACCTGTGAGGAAGGAATTTTGGAGTAAGGGGGTGTCAGTGGATGCCATAATTATAGCGGCAGCCACCAAGAAAGAACTTGCTGAACAAAGTTCATCTGTTCATCCACCTAACAGGGAGTCTAGAGTGATGAACAGATTTGGGAAGCATGTCTATACTTCAGCGACCTTTGCTCTTAGGTCACTGAACTATTTGGCACATTTTACTAGGTTGCAAATGGACGTGATCAAAGAACTTTCAAAACCCTTTTCAGCGACCATTTCTGTTGAGGCTCAGTCATTTGTGGCCTGTCAGTTAGCTACCCTCCAATCTATTTCAAGTTCATCCATGAGGCTTATTTTGCATGCAGTTGAAGGTGCCTCAAGGGCAGTGGGTTCAAGCATATCCATTAGATGGCTTGCTTGGATGCGCTTATGTGATTTTGCAGAGCCCTTCAAGTCCTTGTTTGTCAATGCTTCCTTTGACGTCCGTTCCATGTTTCGCCCCAAAGTGAAGGACACATTATTCAGGTGTGAGAAGGATGGAAAGACCCTCTCTGCAGTGGGCATACAATTTTCAACAACTAAAAAAATACTTTTTTAGGAATCGAGGTGGTGGGAAGATGTGGTTCAAGACGTCCAAGGGTCCTTTCCAGGACACATATGAAGAAAGTTCCCCTGGGGCAGAGGGGGGAACTCTAACAGACAACAATGCCCCTGTGGCAGAGGAGGCCTGCAAAACCAGGGGTTTAGAGATTCTTTCTCTGATAGACACTACCAGAGTGTTCCTGAAAGAAGACCCGAGTGTCACCCTCTGGAGACAATTGGGGGTCGACTATCCCTGCACCAGAGAGCCTGGCTTAACATAACAAAAGATACTTGGGTGCAGAGGATTATTTCCAGAGGCTGTATAATTCCCTTTTCCCTTCCACCTCCAACTTGTATACAAAATACCTGATGTTCCACCCAGTCAGTGGAAAGAAGCAGCCCTAGAAATACGAAAGCTGTTAGAAAAAAAGAGTTATCCAAGAGGTCCCACCAGACCAGATATAATCTGAAACATACTCAAGATTCTTTTTAGTGCTAAGAAAATAGGGGACTGGAGACCAATTTTGGATCTCAGCTACTTGAACAAGTCAGATCGACACACAAAGTTTCAGATGGTCATGGTTCGGTCCATTCTCCCCTTCCTGGGCAAGGATGACTGGATGTGCTTGATAGACCTTCAGGAGGCATACTGTCACATAAAGTTGAGTAGACAGTCCAGAAAGTACTTCTGTTTCTGGCTGGGAGCCAGTCACTACCAGTTCAGAGCACTGGCCTTTGGCCTCACCACAGCCCCCAGGGTGTTTACGAAATACATGGCAGTAGTGGCAGCTCACTTGAGGCTGCAGGAATTCCAAGTATTTCCATATCTAGATGACTGGTTAATTACCACCCTGACCAGGCATCTTTTAATAAGAGCAAGGGATTAGGTACTTAAGGTTTGTTTTCATCTGGGGATAACCATAAATTATGACAAGAGTCACGTATGACCAAGTCAAAGTTTGGAATTCATAGGAGTTTTAAACACCACATCAGTGGCAGCTTCTCTTCCTCTCTCAGTAGTACAAGACTATAAGATTCCAAGTCAAGAGAATAATTTGCAGTACCAATGTTTCAGTCTGGTTGATCCTTCAGGCCTTGAGATTGATGTCAGATAACATAATGTTAATTCCTCTAGCAAGGTTTCATATGAGAATTATTCAATGGATGCTAGCAACACAATGGTCCATTCTTTACCAGAGCATGTCAACCCAAATAAGGATAATTCAGGCAAGCAAGAGATACCACTAGTAGTGGATTCATTCTGATCAAGTTCTGCAAGGCCATCCTTTCATTCTCTTTCAGTCCACAGCCATAGTGACCACAGACACATCCCAGATCAGGTGGTGGGGCACTTTCTGTTGAGAACAGCCCAAGACTCTTGCTCCCCTGAAGAGGCCAACTTGCATATGAATGTCCTAGAGATGAGAGCAGTGCTTTTTGCATTGCGGGCCTTCCAGGATACTCTCCCTTCATTGGCCACTACAATTCAAACGGACAATATGTCAGTAGTTCAGCATATCAGCAAACAGGGAGGGACCAGATCATATTCCTTGTGTCGAGAAGCACTCAGAGTGTGGCAGTGGGCAATCTCATCCATCTGCTTTCACATAACAATGCACATTCCAGGGAAAACCAACATGATAGCAAACAAATTGAGCAAGTTCATTCTTCTACCTCATGAGTGGTCTTTCAACAGGAAAGTGGCAGAAATGATTTTCTGCTGATGGGGCCAGCCTTCCTGCGACCTTTATGCTTCTCCTCTAAACAACAAATGCAGTAGCTACTTTGCCTTAATTCCTCTTCAGGGGTGTCACCGACAAATGCTCTACATCATGATTGGCCCCCGATCTACTTTATGCTTACCCACCAATCCCTGTAATTCTGAAATTCCTGCTGATAGCTGCCAGGTTGAAGAGCAAAGTTGTCCTCATTGCACCATACTGGCCTCATCAGATTTGGTTCCCCTTCCTGTGGCCTTATTTTCTCTGTCAACCTTGGATTCTGGATCTGATTCCAGATTTCCTGTCACATCCAACAGGCATGGTTCATCCAGATATCTCAAACCTCAAGCTGACAGAGTGGTTTCTCTAAGTCCGTTAATAGCCAGACAACCAATGCTGTATTCCTCTGTCCATCATTTCCTTTTATCTTCCCATGAACCTTCAACAAGAAAGCTTTATACAAGTAAATAGAAAAGGTTTGATCTGATGTTGTCAGTCTTCACATAATCCTTGACAGTGGGTTCGGTTCTTAACTTCGGAACTGATTCAGCTGTTATTCCACCTTGCGCTATCCCAAAAACTCTCGAGCTAAGCTGTACCCCTAATGCTCCTTGCCAAATTACCTCTTCTTAGTGCCAGATGCGTTCTCTCCTGAGCTCTCAAGTGACAGCAGTATTTCTAAATCGTAAGTTTGTCTTCTTCCAGAAGCTGTTAATTTCTCTTTTTTTAAATCTATCCACTTCTCTATTCTTCTAGTTATTATTGTGCATGTGTGACCCTTATAAATAGCATTAGGTAATCCTTATGTATC
Source organism: Protopterus annectens (assembly GCF_019279795.1). Taxonomy (NCBI): domain Eukaryota; kingdom Metazoa; phylum Chordata; order Ceratodontiformes; family Protopteridae; genus Protopterus; species Protopterus annectens. The sequence continues at coordinate 1,979,254,988 of NC_056728.1, read as the reverse complement.
ATCGTTGGTATATTCTGCTCTTACCTTAACTGGTATTTCTTAAGTACCATTGTTGGTACTTTTCTTCCCCAAAAGACAAAAAGACCCCTTTTCCCCCTCACTTACAGCTTTCTCTGTGCATGAGTGTGTGTGTTTGTGTGTGACTTCCTCATGGTGGACAAGCCAGTTAAAGGCACCTCAGGTTTCAAGAGGTGTCTTAAATGTAAAAGAAAAATTCCAAATTCTGATGGACAACAGTCTATGTGTATATTGTCTAGGAGCTGTTCATTTGCGGGAAGACTGTAGCATTTGTCATAACTTTAGCCATAAGGTACTAGTAAACGCAAAAATAAGCTCATTTTAAAAGGGCTTGTAAAACTGGATTTCAAAGAGGCCTTATTTGGGTCTAGGACAGAAGCTAGTTCTCCTTCTACTTCTTCTTCTTCTTCTTCTTCCAGTAAACAGGAGAAGCCTAAAAAGAAAAGTCAGTCGGTTCCGAGTGTTTCTTCGGAACAGCCAGCTAAAATAGCTAAGAGATCTATGGTTCCAAAAGTCTCCTCAGAACTGATAGACCAAACAACTCTACCTTTGATGCCGTTGGTTTTCTGCAGTGACTACTTTGGTGCCGATTACAACTTTGGAGTCTTCCACCTTGAGGCTGAAAACCCAGGAACTGAAGGAGTTTTCCTTTAGGCAATTACCACAAATCAGATAGTGTCCCCTGCTAGACCCCTTTCAGGACCATCCTCCCAATCCATTCCTGGAGAGACATCCACCTAGATCTCCTTCTATTTCCTCCATCTGATCCAAGAGCTTGACCGAATCCGACATTATGAGGTTGGTGGATCAGTTCCTTGTGATGAGAGGATTACCTTCTGCAACGGTTCCTAGCAATGTTGGCTGTGGAACCTTACCTACTTCCACTCTGGACTTTATTCCTCCTCCAACTCCAGTTGAGACATCAGAGCCCTTGGCACCAACCATCCTAGCCTCGACTGTTTTGGTGCTGGCCAGAGTTCCTTCTTCATCCCTTTATCAGTCATCCCCTGATAACTACCCTGAGTTCTTCCAGTTTGTCGGATCCAGAAACCTACTAGGGTCGCAGCATCATTGCCAATTCCAGGGGGGGGCAGATTTTGACTCCAGCTTTTTCAGAGCTGTCCATGCTGTCAGTGCTTTGGCATATGTAAGCTTGACTCCAGCTTCAGCTTCAGAGGTGGCTTTCTTGGTGCAGGGTGGGATTGTGGTTCCAAAGGAGTTGGTTTCAGTTATGGGCTCCCATCCCTCTATGGGGGGGGGGGCTGCCTTCCAGGCCATGGAGAGGGCCTTGTCCATTGTGGGCAATCAGTCTATGCCAACCCCATCAGACCAAACCTCTGGTCTTTCCCCTCAACCGGAACTTCTCCCAGCCTCTTCTATGGAACAGAGGGCACAAAAGTCGCAGGATCAAACCACAGCAGTTATGTCCTCCTTGGGTACCTCTCTGGAGCATCCCACCAAAGAGGTTCCTGCAAAGAGAAAGTGCAAGAGGAAGCACTTGGACTCCCCTGAGGAGCCACTCACAGAAGATAGTAACTTTGATGAAGGAGAAGGTTCCCCCAAGTCATCCCTTGATGGTGTTTCCTTCGGGGACATCCTGAAGCCGAGGGTTGTCTGGACTTCCCTCCAACCTTTCTCAAAGGAATCAGTATACCCAGATGCTTTTTGTGCCCAACCCACTACCTCTTGTATTTCTCCACCCGCTGATGATCTCATTAAGCTGATAGCTCAATGGGTCTGGAAATTACCTGACTCTATCGAGCCAATCCCTATGAGACCTGACTGTATCCTTTCAGCACCTAACAATCAACAACACTGGGCTAAGGGAGTTCCTGTAGACACCATGGTGGTAGTGGCAACCACCAAAAAGGAACTTGCTGACAAAAGTCCTACTACCCACCCTCCTAATAAAGAATTTAGGACTATGGATAGATTTGGTAAGTGCATTTATGCCTCATCAGCCTTTGTTCTGAGGTTCTTGAACTACATGGCCTATTTTACCAGGTTTCAGAGAGATCTGATTAAAAAACTATGAGATACTCTGACAGAAGCAGTAACTGAAGGAGTTTGAAAAAAGGTGACTTCACAGCTCACCACCCTTGAATCGATTTCTATCTCATCCATGAGGCTAATTGCTCATGCCATTGAAGGAATGACGAGAGCAGCGAGTTCAGGTGTAGCCATAAGAAGACATGCTTGGATGCACTTATGAGTTTGTGGAGTCATTTAAGAATTTTGTCAATGCTCTCTTTGACAGAACATCCCTATTTGGTCCCAAAGTTAGAGACTCTAGCCAGATGTGAGAAAGATGGAAAGACTCTTTCTGCTATGGATGTACACTTTTCCACTCCCCAGTGGCCTTATTCCAGGAACCAGTGGAGTGGGAGGCTATGGTTTAAGATGTCCAAAAGCCCTTTCCAAGACTCACATGGCAATGACTTCTCCCAGGGCAGAGGAGGAAGTAATAATGGAAGACGATGAGGAAGAGGCAGTGGTGACCCACAGAATAAGGGTTCCAGGATTCTTCCTCTGGGAACTCCTGTCAGCATTCATGAAAGGAAGTCTGATTGCCATCCTTTGGAGGCAGTCGGGGGAGGGGGCAATTATCCCTGCACCAATCTGCCTGACAAGGATAACAAAGGACAAATGGGGGCAGAGAATTATAACCAGAGGTTACAAAATCCCCTTCTTAGTACTGCCAAAGAGGGTAATCAAAATCCTGGATATTCCACCCAGTCACAGGGAGGCAGCAGTATTAGAAACTCAAAAACTGCTTGACAAAACAGTCATCCAAGCAGTTCCACCCGACCAGATAGGATTTGGAATTTACTCATGATTCTTTTTAGTGCCAAAGATGACAGGGGACTGGAGACCAATCTTGAATCTAAGTGTGCTGAACAAATCAGTTCAACAAACCAAATTTCAGATGGTCATGGTTCAGTTTGTTCTTTTTTTCCTGGAAAAAGACAATTGGATGTACTCAGTAGATCTTCAGGATGCGTATTACCATATAAAGATGAAGAAATGGTCCAGGAGATTTTTGGGCTTCTGGCTGGGAGCCAATCACTATCAGTTCAGGGCACTGCCCTTTGGTCTCAACACAGCGCCCAGGGTGTTTACCAAATGCATGGCAGTGGTAGCAGCTCATCTCAGATTGCAAGGATTCGATGCGTTTCCATATCTAGACGCCTGACTTCTTACTGCTCCCACCAGGCGTCTACTTGTAGAAGCTCATGACTACACTCTTCTTCTTTGCTCTGACTTAGACATCACCATAAATTACAAAAAGTACCATCTAAAACCATTTCAACAATTGGAATTCATTGGAGCGATGCTCAGCACAGTCACAGGCATCGCATCTCTTCCCATAGAAAGACTTCAAATGATAAGATCTCAAGTCATATTCTTCGCAACAACAAAGTACCAACAAGACTTCTTCAAGCTGTAGGGTTGATGGCAACCTCTATCATTCTAGTCCCCCTAGCAATATATCATATGCCAATTCTTCAGTGGCTTCTGGCATCTCAATGGTCCATACAAGATCAACCAATGTCCCATTTTGCCATGATTACCAACAGTTGCAAGGATGACCTGAATTGGTGGCTTCATAGGTTCATAGGTTCATAGGTTGGTACTAGGCTATCAGCCCTAGGGCCTATACAGGCCTAGCCATAACAATTCCCTGGCTATTTCTTCCCACATTATTTACTTTCCTGGACCCCTGTCTAGCAGGGCGACTGACGTGATCCCTGGGGTGAATTTCCTTTCTCCCATCCAATCGTCAAGGTTCCTCTTGAAGAGGTCCAAAGAGGCACTCTGCTTGACATGTATGGGCAATCTATTCCAGAGTCTGGGGAGTCTCTGGTCAGGAACCTATCCCTCCAGCATGTTTTGTTTGTTGTGATGACAAGGTTTAGATCGCTGGATCTTGTAGCGCCGAGGGATTGGGATTTCTTTAAGTGTAGCATGTCCAACAGCTCTGGGTTTGACATGGCCTTGTATGTTAAGCAGAGATCGCCTCTGAGTAGACGATATGCGACAGAGTATAGCTGGAGTTTTTTAAGGCGGTCAGCGTAGGGCATCTGCTTTAGGCCTGTGATTCTTTTAGTGAGGTATTTCTGAGGCCTTTCCAGTTGTTGCAGATGTCTTGAGAGGTACATACCAAATGGGTGTTGTATTCTATAATGGGTCTAATGAGGGATGAGTACAGTGGGACAATGACCTCCTTTTTTCTGGATGAAAAGCCCTTCGTGATGAGGTGTGCCACATAGAAGGATTTCCTGACTGTTGTGGTGATGTGGTTATCGAAGGTGAGACCACTGTCCACCTGTGTCCCTAAGTCTCTTACCACACTTTCTGTGTTTAGTGTACTGCCACCTATATGGTAATTCATGGATACATGTTTTTTCCCAAAGGGGATAACAGTACATTTCTTGGCATTGAGCTTGAGCCCATGGCTCTGACACCAAGCATCTGTTTCTGTAAGGCCCTTTTGTAGAGTATCCACATCATTTGGGGATTCAATAATGGCTCCCAGTTTGCAGTCATCTGCAAACTTTGTTAGCCAGAGTCCCTTAGTGTTGACCTGTACTTCAGAAAAGTAGATGCCAAACAAGAGCGGCCCCAGGACTGAACCCTGAGGTACTCCACTTGTCACTTGTCTGGAGCTGGATTTGGAGTCAGCTACTTTTACAGTGTGAGTTCTGTCAGTAAGCCATTTAGCAACCCATTGGGTGACATAGGGATTAATGCCCAACTTAGTAAGTTTATCTATGATTCCAGAATGGGGATTGTGTCAAAGGCCTTGGCAAGGTCTAGATAGGCTATGTGGACCACCTTACCCTTGTCCATGGCTCTGGAGACTGATTCAAAGAAGTCAATCAGGTTCAGGAGACAAGATCGGTCCTTCACAAACCCAAACTGGGTGGGGTCCAGTGTTTGAAGGTTGCCAATGTCTTTGTTTATAAGTTCCATGATAATATGCTCCATGGCCTTGCAGATAAGGCTTGTCAGACTGATGGGACGGTAGTTTCCAGAATCCAAGGTGGATCCCTCCTTGTGGATTGGGATAACTATAGCTCTGTGCCACTCAGTGGGCACGAAACCTGAGGTGAGGCTATGATTAAACATGACACTTAGGTGAGGTGCCAGTTCATATTATTGTTCATGTAGTACACAGCCCGGGATGTCATCTGGTCCCATGGATGCTGTATTCTTGGCTTTAGAGAGTGCGTTTTGTACCTGTGTGTCCATTATTACTGGAATTTGGCAATCTCCCGGTATTGAGATGGGCCATTTAGGGGGTGAGAGGGGATTGAAGTTGGCACTGAATTGATCTGCCAGGATATTGGCAATATCCTTCGGATCAGTATATTTAATGCCATTCTGTTTTAGCTCAGAGCAGATCTAAGCATTGCCATTTAGATTCTTGACATAGTTATAGAATGCTTTGTGGTTGTCTTTGGAATCTTTGGCAATTTTATTTTCGTAACTAGCTTTGGAGGATTTTATGAGGCATCTCAGCTTCTTACTGAGGCTAGTAAGGGAGTTTTTTGCATCTTGGGATTTTCCTCTTTTCTGCAAAAGTTTCTTCCTTTTGTTGTAAAGTTTGTTTATGGCAGGGGACCACCAGATTGGCTTCCTTTTTTTGGATGAGAGCATTTTGGTTCTATTTGGGATGGCACGATTCATGCATGAGTGGATGTGCTCGTACAGTGCCTTAGTGTAGGATTCAGCAGTTGAACTTTCAGTTCCCATCTGCATGGGTGTCATGAAGTTTGTCACTTCTGACTTGAGTAGCATGAAGTTGGCTTTGGAGAAGTTTTTTATGGTGGTTTCTGTACTGGGGGGTGGGGTGGGATGTGGATGTTAAGGGTGATTAGCTTATGGTCAGACCTGACTAATGAGGGGGTAACCATAGGTATGGAGCATTGATTTCCCATGTTGGTAATGACCAGGTCAGACCTTACATTACAAGTACAAGGCTTGAGGAAAGTAGCCAGGAAGGCACCTGATTTTCAAGGAGAAGGGGAATCCGTATACTGGGACAAAGGGTTACTGGATAGAGAGTGGACCTCTGAGGGAGGGCTAGAGGGTGGGTAGCAGTTAATAGTACCGAGAGCCTTCCATCTGGCACTTCAAGCCATAGCCCATCATATTCTCCTTGCAGATCATATGGGCATAAAGCATACAAAGAGACATATTATGCAGAACTTTTATTGGCCTGGGATTTCCAGGGATATAGCAGGGTTCTGCAGGACCTGTGAGCAGTGCCAAAAAGTAAGCAAGGCAGGAGACAAGGTCAAAGCTAATTTTGTGCCTTTGCCTGTGATTGAGGAGCCATTTTAAAGGGTAGCTATGGATATTGTGGGACCTCTGAGTACCCCATGTTCCACTGGGAAGAAGTATATCCTAGCGGTAGTAGATTATGCTACCAGATACCCTGAGGCGGTGACTCTGTCCTCCACCGAGGCAGAAGAGGTAACAAATTCTTTGTTAGATATTTTCAACAGGGTAGGTTTCCCAAAAGAAATACTGAATGACAGAGGTGCCAATTTCATGTCCGACCTGACGGTTTGTCTGTGAAAGCACTGTGGGGTGACGCACCTAAAGACCACCCTCTACCATCCCCAGATTAATGGTCTGTTGGAGAGGTTAAACTCCAGACTGAAGACCATACTATGGGCAGTTACAGACCAGTTTAAGAGGAAGTGGGACAAACATCTGCCCCATTTGCTGCTTGCTTACAGAGAGGTGCCCCAGGAATCCACAGTTTTTTTACACTTTGAGATGCTGTATGGGTATATGGTGAGGGGACCTCTAGATTTGATTTGGAGTGAGTGAGAGTGTGAGTGCGAATCCCACAATTAGTCTGTTGTGGCATATGTCCTATACCTCAGGACAAGGTTCAGGGAACTCATGGGCTTGGCCCAGGAGAACCTGGCAGAAGCCCACCAGCAAAAAAAGGTCTGGTATGACAGGAATGCTCGAGTTAGAGAGTATGCTGTTGGGCAGCAGGTTATGGTTCTTATTCCTGTCTGGCTCAACAAGCTGCAGGTAGCCTGGGAGGGACCCTTCAAAGTAGTAAGGACGGTCAGTGCTGTTAACTAGATGGTAGAACTGCAAGGCAGGAGGTATGGGGCACAAATTATACCATGTTAACATCATGAAACCTTACTATGATAGGGAGGCCCTGGTGCTAAGTATTTGCAGCAGGAGGAGTCTGAGAGGGATCTATAGCTACAGGGAGCCAGCCAGCAAAATCTCAAGTTACTATGGTGGAGTCTAGGGTTGCAGACATACAATAAGGCAGCTGGAACCTCAAGACAAGGTATGGGGTTATGTATTCCCAGATAGGCTCATCCCTCTCAAGCAACATTTTTCAAGGGTTACTTGACAAACTAGCTTGAGTCTTCGAGGGGGGAAGAAATGTGACAAATGGGGATACTGCCATCACAGCTACCTGGAATTTTGTTAATAGTTATATGTCATTTGTGAATATTAACCTGATTTGTATAAGATGCTTGTGTTACACATGTATTAGAACTGTATGTCATGTATATATCAAACTGCTGATACAGAAGTGTGTGTTGAAAAGGATTTTGCAAAGTGTTTGAAATTTATCCACAGTGTGCCCTGCTGGAAGAGAATAGAAATGTACATGCAGCATTGTAATTGTTTAAATGTATATATTTTAACAGTGGAAAATGGGACACAGGAGGTTGACTTCAGTCTAGCAAAACTTCAGAAAAATAACTAAAATTAAATTACTTTATGGTTATGCCATAAAAGATGATCTTTCAGTTTTCAATGCAGCAAAGAGACACCATGTCTAAAATGAGGAAACTTTCTTTATTTGCTTTAGTGTGAAGTAATTGCTAGTTATGAAATGTGAAGGAATGCATTTATTTTATGACTTCCAGCATCTGCCAGAGATCTGAGGTATGTGTATTTTCATGGGTAGATGCTAAATACTGTTAGCTTCCAGCAGTGTGGGTTTCACCTGGGATAGAGTCAGATGACACGAAATAATGTCATTCTGCAAGCTATCCCAGCAGTAATATTTGAGATATTAATTTGAAAAAAAAGTCTTAGTGAGTCAGAGTATTCTGTATTCTGTCTTGGACCTGACATCAACAGCTAGAAAATCCATTCACCACATCTACCTTGCTCTTAAGTAAGTTAACTAGGGTATAGTAATTCTCTTAGTTTCAGTCAGGAATATAGTGAAGCATAGTTCAGGTGTTTTTCTTTATTTATTCGAGACTGTCCTGCAGTGTTGTTTTAAATATTTCCTGTGATTTTGAACTCTGATGTCACTGTGAATATATATTGAGTATTTTCTTGTTCTTTTATTATTTTTTATTAAATATATTTAAAGCTTTCATTTGGATGATCTTTCTGAGACACATTTAGATTTTGAGAGTGCTTGCATAATTATTTAGTGACACTGTGGGCCACTCCTAATAGCCTTGCTCTTGGTCAAACTACCATTCGTATTAATAGTAATATTACACAGTAAGATTGAGCACCCTTTGTTAAGGACCTTAAAGTAGCGGCTGGTGGCAGTAATACCTACTTTATAGTCTGGGCAAAAGGGGGCATAGCTAGTAAACCTGAGCCAGCCTTTCCCATATGTGTGTGTGCGTGTGTGTGTGTGTGTGTGTGTGTGTGTGTGTGTGTGTGTGTGTGTGTGTGTGTGTGTGTGTGTGTGTGTGTGTGTGTGTGTGTGTGTGTGTGTGTGTGTGTGTGTGTGTGTGTGTGTGTGTGTGTGTGTGTGTGTGTGTGTGTGTGTGCGTGTGTAAAACAAACCTCAAAGAGTATGTGTGTCAGGTACTTGGTCAGGGACACAAAGCACTGGTTGGACAGAGAGGGTGCTGGAGGTCTTGGCTTGGCCACTCAGCTGAGATCTCAACTCTGTAGCTGTGCCAGTGGTGGGTCTTATTGGGGATCTGGAGAAAGAGGGAGAAACCAGCCCCAGACTGAATGTGGTCTCTGTGTGCTTTTAAGGGAAATTGTACTTGATGCAGAGAGCTGCATCTGGAAATACTGTGTGCGTACTTGTCATCCTCTCAGAGTATGACCCTCACTGTTGCCAGTAATGACGACTGAGGCTCCTTGATTACTGGTCCAGTGATGGGTCATCACACTCACCATAACATCCCATCTGTGTTGTCCATTTCATTTTTCTTCCTCAACTTCCCATCCACCAACCCCATCCCTTATTTCAGCAAACTTCTGAAAGAATGAGACATTATAAGGACATCACTGTCCTTTATAATTGAGCTCCAGATACAGTTCCTTCTGTAGGACATATATATTTGTATGTATCTTTATATATATGCATATTGGTAGGTACCACTTCAGGTAACATCAGCAAGCAAGATCTGGGGTATGTTAGGGGTTGGTGCATTATGGGTAGGGAGACCCTCAAGAGCTTTTTGGTTACTACAAGCTTTAGTAATGGCCAGGTCAGATCTGAGGTTGGATCTGAACCCAGCAGCTGAGGAAGAATGAAAATGGACAATACAGATAGAACGTTATGGTGAGTACATAACTTCTTTTTATCTTCCTGTAAGGCTTCTACTACAAATTTTTACACAAGTAAATTAAAAAGATTTGTTTTTTGAACCCTAAGCAAAAACATAGACCCCTTTCCAGCACCAATTTCAAATGTGTTTGACTGTTTAGCTACAGTTTTCAATGGAGGGGCTAGTTTCTCAACTGTTAAAGTTCACTTGGCAGCCATTTCCAACTTTCATCTATGAATAAATCACCCTACCTTAGTTTCCTCTAAACTTTACAAAGGTTCCCTAAAGGGAAATTTTCTACTTAGACACTCATTAAAAGACCCCATTCCTCCTTGGGATTTAAATATTATGCTTCATCTCTTAACTCAACCACCCTTTGTACCCTTGACCAAGGCTGACCTTACATTTTTGTCTTAGACCATATCTTTAGTGGATATTACCTGTGCCAGAAGAGTATCTGAACTCCAAGCTCTGTCTTCAAAACACCTTTATCTAGTTTCTCACAAGGATAGGGTGTATTTATGAACACATATATCCTTTCTAAGGTTGCTTCTGAGTCAGATAGTAATCAGGTTATTAATCTACCAGTTTTCTTTGCAAACTTCTGAAACAAAAGTGAGTATATGTTACATCTAGTTGATATGCATAGACAACTTTGCTTCTACCTTCACAGAATCAAAGACTTAAGAAAATCTGAACAATTGTTTGCTTCTTTCTATGCTACCAAATTAGGCAAACTTGTATCTAAAGTTACTTTGTCTAAATGGTTAACTGATTGTATTAACTTTATCCAAGGGAAATTGTGTTTGCTACTACCAAAAACTCCTAGAGTTTGTTCCATTATGTCTAGGGCGGCTTCTTCAGCTTTTTGTTCTAGTTCATCCTTGGATGATATTTGTGCAGCTGCAACATGGGCTAATCCTCATACCTTTATTTCTGTTTACAAATTCGATCTGGTCATGAAGGTAAGAACAGCCTTTGGCTTGGTGGTGGTCTGGAATATCTTTCCTTAGGGTGCTTCCAGGGTTGTGGTTGCTGGAGACTCTGTCCTATCAGTTGAGGAATGAATGAAAATGACATCAGATTAAAAAGTTATGTACTTAGCATAATGTTCCATCTGTGTTGTCCATTTTCTTTCTTCCTCACCTTGTCCAAACCTTTATTTTCTTCTGGGGAGCTCCAATAGTATTGCAGGAACCTGTTCCTTGCTTGAGCACCAGCTTCCCTTTTTATTTTCTGCCACTGTTGTGTTATATCTAAGAGCAGCAAACTCAGTCTGAGGTATGTTAGGGTGGTGTGGCATTATGGGTAAAAGGAAAAGCTCAAGAGTTCTAAAATCCTATGCTATGGAAGAAGTGGCCGAGTCAGATGCAACTATCAGATCTGAACCCATAAGTTTAGAAAGAATGAAAATGGACTACACAGGTGGAAAGTTATACTGAGTACATAACTTTTTAATCTCACGTTGTAATTTTTATTCATTCCTCAACCAATGGGCTCAGATCCAATTTGGCCACTTTCTAAAGATTCTAGGATCCGAATCTTGAGGTCCTCCCTTACCCATAATGCTCCTGACCACAACAACACCTCAGATTTTGTTTGTCACTCAAAAAGACAGTTGGGATTGTGACTTCTCAAGCTCCTTTGAGGTTATGAGTGCTTATTTTTCTACTTCAATCAATGTATTCTTCTCGTTTAATGTTCTATTTGACCTTTTATATATATTTTTCCTCCTTACCCATTTTCCGCTAACTTTTTCAGTAATTATTTGTCAAATACTATTGTTGGTAGTTTCTTTTCTCCCTTATATCTGCAGGTATATTTCTTAACTACCATTGTTGGTAGTTTTTTCCTTTTTCATTACTTTACAAAAACATTTTTTGTTCTTTAACTATTTTCCTTTTTTCCAGTATGGCAGATAAACCAACTGGATTCAAGAAATGTATTTACTGTGGGTATAAGATGCCTGATTCTGTTGTCCATGAGGAGTGTGTTTATTGCTTGTGCCCAGTGCATATGGATTCCCCCTGTGCTAGTTGCATGGTCTTCAATGCTAGAGCTATAAGAGATTGGAGGAACAAACTCATTTTACAGGGTCTCCTCCCTGCTTCAACTTCCACCTCAGGTACTTCTTCGGGGACTCAACCCCCCTCTGAAAGAATCTAAGGAGCCCAGAGGGCACCATAAACACTGTCCTGCCCAGACTCCTTCACAGATGTCTATTTCAGAAGTGTCAAAAAAGTTTCCAAAATTGATGGATCTGAAACCTTCAGATTTGATACAGTCTACGACTCTGTTTCCTCAGATACATGTTCTCAGGTTCTCCCCAGAACCAGTATCCCTAAGGCTAATCTCCCCCTTCTTACTGGATACTCCCAAGAAGTCCTCTAGACCACCCTCCACATCCTCTTCCATTAGGTCCCCTCATAGTCTTTTTGAAGTGGAGGTAGAGAGAATTATGAGGAAATTCCTGAAGAGACAGATCCAGATGGAGGTTTTGCCAGCTCTGTCCCCCACTGTATCTGTGAGCTGCCAACCTGCTTTTCTTCCTGCTTGTTACCCCTTCTCTCATTCAACCACCCATTTCTGAGCCCATGGATCCAAAGTCCCCGGGAGTCAATAAATTGGATCTAACAGTTCGTCCTGCTTCAACTTTAACTACCTCCATGACCCTATTAGCTTCAACTCTATTGGAACACAGCAGCTCTCAGAGCTGAATCGTCTGTGTCAGGTCATAGGGGATGGCTTTGACTCCGAAGTTTAGGGAGGCATCACTTCACCTCAGAGCCTTGGCATTTGATAGCTCAGCTCTGACTCCCCCCTTAGAGTGGGGGATCAGTGAGACTCTGGGATTGTCTGCTCCAAGAGTCTCAGCTCCAGAGGGATTGTTCTTGGTCTCTCCAGGTTCCTCTGCCTTCAAGGTGGTGGAGAAGGTTTTTCTCCCAACCAAGAATAGCATCGACTCTCCCCTTGTTGGATCTGTATCCTTTTCTCTCTCTGGATTCTGTACCTGAGCCTTCACATCCTCCATCTCAGGGAAAGCCAGTCCAGAAGAGCTTCTGAACACTTCCACTTGTGAAGATCCCTATCTCTTCCAATACATGCTCAGAACATCCCACTAAGGAGGTTCCTCTTAGGAGAACATGTAAGAGAAGGCACCTGGATTCCATGCAGGAATTCCTCACATAAGGCACCAACTTTGATGAGGGGAAAGGGTCCCCTAGATTTCCATGGAAGATGTTCATCTGGAGACATCCTAGAAATCCTTCGCCAGAAAGGTAGTTGGTCTGCCCAAAACCCTTCCCAGGAGGAATGAGTGATTTTGGAAGCCTTCAGTTCCAACCCATCTAGATCTTGGGTTGCCTTCCCCCCCTGCAGATGAGCTTATAGATCTTGTCTCCCGCAGGGCATGGAAGGAACTGGACTCCTTCTGTGGAACCTATCCTGAAATGACCAGATAAGATACTTAGTGCCTGACAGATAGACAGCACTGGAAAAAGGTATTCTAGTAGATGCCATGGTTGTTGCGGCAGCCACAAAGAAGGAGCTAGCAGAACAGAGCTTCACTGTCAATCCCCCTAACATGGAGTCTAGGACTTTGGACAGATTTGGGAAGTGAGTCTATGCATCAGTGACTTCCGCATTGCGATAGCTGAATTACCTGGCACACTTCACCAGACTAGGGAGGGACTTAATAAATGAACTCTCAAATTCTGCTCCAGGGTCCATGTCTGCAGAGGAACAGAAAACCTTTTCCTCAAGAATGGCTACTCTACAGTCCATCTCGAATGATTCCATGAGGTTAATCTTGCACACCACAGAGGGTACCACAAGGATAGCCGGTTCAGCCATAAGGAGACATGCCTGGATGCAGTTATGTGACTTTGCTGAACCTTTCATGGCATCATTCATCAATGTTCCCTTTGATGGATCATCATTCTTTGGCCCAACAGTGAAAGAGACTTTCTTCCAGCGTGAACAGGATGGGAAGACCTTGTCTGCCATTGGAATTCACTTTTCTACCCCACAAAAACCCTTTTCTAGGAACCAGCATGGTGGTAAGAAAATGTGGTTCAAGAAGTCTCAAGGTCCTTAGTAGGACTCACAAGGAGAATTTTCCCCCACACAGCAGAGGGGTCTGCAATATCAAGGATCTCGAGATTCTTTCTCAGACAGGTCCTTCCAATGTTCCTGAAATGTTGCCTGACTGTCCCTCTCTGGAGGCAGTTGGGAGGTGCTTATCTTTGCACTAAGATACTTGCCTAGCCATCACAAGCAACCTGTGAGTGCAAACGTTCATATCCAGAAGATACTTCATTCCCTTTTTACAACTTCCTGTGAAATCCAAGAACATTTTTCCCGATGTTCCACCTAATCAGAAGAAGCTAGCAGCTCAAGAAATTGCAAAGTTGCTAGATAAGAGTCATTCAGGAGGTCCCACCAGATCAAACAAGATCCAGAATTTACTCAGGGATTCTTTTTAGTACCAAAAAAGACAGGGGACCTGAGGCCAATTCTGGACCTAAGTTACCTGAATCAATTCATAAAGAACACAAAATGATGGATAGTCATGTTCCAGTCCATTCTACAAATGAGTAACTTCACATGGACTCCAAGTGCAAAGGCCAAAAATCAGGAAACACAAAATGAAAACAGCCAGCACTACACGGAGATTCCAAGACTTTATTAAGTCTTATTCTTAATCCATTTAGTACATATTAGTACATATTTAGAAGGCAAAAAAACTCCTAAATCTTAAAGATTCACTATTTGGGCACAGCAGAAACAATAAGATTCCTTCACTGCTCCAGTCCCAGCAGTACTACACTTCCTTACTTCAATTTTCCAGGACAGAGCAAGTTTATTAACTATTAAAGTTAAATTGGCAGACATCTCCAATTACCATATAGGGGATAATGCTTTACCTTTGGCATTATCTAAATTTTGTAAACCTTTTCTTAGGGGTACCTTTATACTTAGATGTCCAGTAAAGGACCCCACTCCACTGGGATCTCACCATGGTTTTATAAGCCTTAGTACAGTCCCCTTTTGAACCATCAGCTAAGGTGGATCTCAAATTTCTTTCTTGGAAAACTGTGATGTGATGTTGTCCTATCTCGCCTTCATTCTTAGCAGGTTGGGTTCAGAACCGATCCTCGGTTCTGACTTGGCCTTATACAAAAGCTTGAGGTCTTTCACTAGCTCGTGGCTAAAACCCTATCCCATCATGCACTAGGAGAGCTCCCCATATCTTGTTTGCCACTAACAAGATTGGGTGCTCTTCCTACTGGCTCTGGCTAAGTACATTTTTCCTCTTCATATTTTTGGACAATTGTTAGCTATTTCTAACTGGTTTATTCTAGTTAATATTTGCTAAGTGAATTGTGTGTGCTTTCATTTTTTCTTCTGAGTTGTCATTGCTGGTGGCCATCATTTTTCTCGTAAGGCCTTTCTTCCCCTATCCCGGCTTTAAACTTAATTCTTAAAAGCCCATTTTAATTGGAGGACTTTTCTTCCTTTTTCTATGTTCTTCCTTTAACTCTATAGGCTGGTTCTTTTAAATTAGAGGCTGCCTTAGCCCATCTGACTTACAGGGCTTTGCCCTTTGTTTTCCCCTTTTAATTCCTCAAGGCTAGTTCATTTATATTAGAGAGCTGCCTTAGTCTGTTTAAATTAGCGGGTCTTTCCATTTGTGTTTTTGGCTTGATTCTTGTTATTGTTCTTATTGTAAAAAAAAACTAGTAGTAGAAAAAAAATATATATATATATATATATATATATATATATATATATATATATGTATATATACACACATATAGATACACACACACACACACATATATATATATATATATATATATATATATATATATATATATATATATATATATATATATATACATACAGAGAGAGAGAGAGAGACAAAGAGAGTTATAGTTTCTGTAGTTTGTTAGCTGCGTTCCTGTTATTGTTGCTGACTAGTACAATGTCTTCAAAGGATTCTAAAGAGGCTAAACCATCTGGGTTTAAGAAGTGTGTCAAGTGTAGTCAGAAAATGTCTATTACTGACGGACATACCATTTGCATGTACTGTCTTGGAGCAGTTCACCTCCAAGAGTCCTGTGCCATCTGTCACTCTTTTAGCCACAGGGTGTTATAAGAAAGAAAAAACAAACTCATACTGAAAGGCTTGTTGAAGACCCCTTTTTTCTGAAGCAATTGAAGAAGGTCAGGGTTCTTCAAACATTAATTGATTAATGATTTTGTGATGTCATTGATTTGTTAGGTAAATAGAATTAACTTGACACAGCCCACATCTGATGAAGTTGTTCAAAATGAAAATGGAGTATTAATTTCGTTAATGTGCTTTATTTTTTGCTGGTTGTCCGTTAGTGTTAATAAACGACTGTCTGCTAAAAGTCTTCAGTTCGTGGCTTTATGGTTTCGCTGTTTGGGGTATAATTTCTGTTTTTACCCTTTTGCCATTACTGGATTATTTCTTCAAAGATGGGCCAATCCTCTTCTTCAAAGGCAGACAAGTTGGGGAAAAGGTCCTCATCTTCAAGTGGTCAGGCAGAGCCATCTAAAAAATTACCAAAAGTTTCATCTTCAGACCCAAAGGCTGTTTTGTTTGTTTTTTTGTTTTTCTTTTTTTGTTTTCTTTTTTTTGTTTTTGTTTTGCTGACCCTCTCTGCAGTGGGCATACATTTTTCAACCCCGTCAAAGATCCTTTTCTAGGAATCAACAAGGTGGTCAGAAAATGTGGTTCAGGAAGTCCCAGGGTCCTTTGCAGGATATACGTGGAGAAAGTTCCCCTAGGGGCAGAGGGGGGAACTGTAATGGTTGACGCCACCCCCATGAAAGAGGAGGCCCGCAAAACCAGAATTCCAGAGATTCTTTCTCTGACAGACCCTACCAATGCTCCTGAAAAGCCTGATTGTCCACCTGTGAGGGCAGTCAGGGGTCAATTATCCCTGCACCAGAGAGCCTGGCTAGACATAACAAAATATACTTGGGTGCAGAAGACTATATCAAGAGGCTATTTATTATCCTTTTCCCTCCTACCTCCAATCTCAAGAAAAATCTCTTATGTTCCACCTAGTTAGAGGGAAGAAGTAAAAATTCAAATACAAAAGGTATTAGAAAAAAAAGTCATCCAAGAGGTCCCGCCAGGCCAGATGGAATCCGGAACCTACTGAAGGTTCATTTTAGTGCCAAAGAAAACAGGAGACTGGACACCAATCTTGGTTCTCAGCAACTCGAACAAGTCAGTCCAGTACATCAAGTTTTGGATGGTCATGGTTCAGTCCATTCTCCCCTTTCTGGGCAAGGATGACTCAATGTGCTCGAAAGACTTCCAAGATGTGTACTCACATAAAGATGAATAGCTGATCCAGAAGGTATCTATGCTTCTGGCTGAGGGCCAGTCACTACCAGTTCAGAGCTCTGCCGTTTGGTCTTACCACAACCCCCAGGGTGTTCAACAAATCCAAGGCAGTAGTAATGGCTCACTTGAGACTGCAAGGATTCCGGGTGTTTCCATATCTAGACAACTGGCTCATTACCCCCCTGACTAGGCATCAATTGATAAGGGCAAGAGGTGAGGTTCTTCAGACATGTTCTTATCTGGAAATAACCATAAACTACAACAAGTCTCAACTACAACCCACTCAAAGTTTGGAATTTATTGGGTAATTTTCAATACAAAGTCAATGATAGCTTGATTACCCCTCAAGAGTACAGACTGTCAGATGACAGGTCAGAAAAATAATCTGCACTACCAACATTTCAGCCTGCTTGGTCCTTCAAGCTCTAGGATCAATGTCAGCAGTGATAACCTTAGCACCTTTAGCAACATTTTATATGAGGATTCTCCAATGGATGCTAGCAGCAAAATGGTCAGTACTCTGCCAACCCATGTCAACTCAGATACGAATCGCTTAGACATGCAAGAGAGACCTCAGATGGTAGATTCAATCGGATCACATTCTACAAGTGTGTCCATTCATTCTCCCTCAGGCAATGGCTGTAGTGACCACTGGTGCTTCCCAGTTGGGGTGGGGGAGCACTTTCTGGGGAAAACAGTCCAAAGCACTTGGTCCTCTGAAAAGGCCAACTTGCGTATCAATGTCCTAGAGATGAGAGCAGTGCTGTTAGCATTGCAGGCCTTCCAGGATGCTCTCCCTCCAGGGACAATTGCAATTCAAATGGACTATATGTCAGTAGTTTGGTACATCAACAAACGAGGATCACTGAGAGTGTGGCAATGGGTGATCTCATCCATCTGTTTTCTCATAGCAATGCACATTCCAGGGAAGTCCAGTGTGATAGTAGACAACCTGAGAAGGTATATTCTTCTACCTCACGAGAGGTTGCTCAACAAGAAAGTGTCAGGAATGATTTTTTATCATTGAGGCCAACCTTGCTGCAATCTTTTTGCTTCCTTTTCTATACAATAAATGCAGCAGCTATTTGCCCTAATCCCCCCACAGGGGAAGCACCGATGGATGCTCTACTTCACGATTGGCCCCCTGGTCTACTTAATGCCTATCCACCAATCCCATTAATTCCAAAATTTCTGCAGAAAGCTGTCAGGTGGAAGAGCAAAATCATCCTCATTGCACCTTACTGGCCTCAAAAAGTTTGGTTTCCCTTCCGTTGGCCTCACTTCATCAACCTTGGATTCTAAATCCGATTCCAGACCTCCTGTCTCACCTGACAGGCATGATCCATCCAGACATTTCAAACCTCAGGCTGACAGCCCAGTTTCTCCAATTCCATTAGTAGTCAGACAACTGATGCTGTCTTCCCCTGTCCAACATATACTTTTATCATCCCATAAACCTTCAACATGAAAACTCTACACAAGTAAATAGAAAAGATTTATTTACGGGGAACAACAAAATCATGCTGACCCTTTTTCAGCTCCGATGCATAACATACTCAAGTTTTTATCTTTACTTTTTAAAGAAGGAGCTAGTTCCATCACTATTAAAGTTCAGTTAGCAACAATATCAGATTTTCACATGGGGTTTGAAGGTTCTTCAGTAGCCTCTCATAAATTGTGCCAAAGCTTCTTGCAAGGCATTCTTCTTTTGAAACCCCTGTTTAAGGACCCTACCCTCCATTGGATCTCAGTTTGGTACTGCAGGCTCTGATACATTCCCTCATTGAACCAGCAGTTAAATGTGAGCTTAAGTATCTTACCTGAAAAACTGTTCTTCTAGTAGCTATTACCTCTGGTAGATGAATTTCAGAGATTCAAGCTTTGCCTGCAAAACCTCCATACTTGATCTTTCACAAGGATAGAGTAACACTACAAACAAATGCCTCCTTCCTTCCCAAGGTGGTGTCAGAATCTAATATCAATCAATCCATTAATTTGCCAGTATTCTTTCCTAATTTTGCAAACAAGGACGAATACATGTTACATTCATTGGATGTTCACAGGCAATTATGTTTTTACCTGAGTAGAACAAAAGAAATCAGAAAAATAAACAGATTAATTGTTTGTTGCCTTTGCAGACTTGAAATTGGGGAAAACCAATGACAAAATAAACTTTAGCCAGATGGCTAACCAATTGTATTTGATTCGGATCCAAGCAGGCAACTTCACAAGCATCTGCTCCATGCTCCAAGCTCTTCTCCTTACCCATAATACACCACCACTACCTTCCAACCCTTAGATCTCATTTGCCACTGCTTCCAACGCATCGTGATTCTTGAGCTCCAAGTTGTGAGTATTTTGTTTCAAAGTTATTAGTGTTTTTTGTGTGTGTGCTGCTAGTATAGTTTCCTGTCTCTCTCTGCTTTGCTGGTGCGTCGACTGTAGGTATTGTTGTCTTAGTTTTAGGTAGTTTGTAGTAGTTTGTAGTAGTTAGTCCCCCCCACAGCTTTCTGTGTGCTTGTCTGAGTGTGTGGTGAGTGGAGTGTGTCTCTTAAAAGTTTTTTTTTTGTGCTGTTTAGTGAAGTATGGCTGGTCTCCCTAAACAGGTTTTCAAAAGATGCACTGAGTGTGACCACAAATTGTCACCTCCTGACGGCCACACTCTTTGTGTGCTTTGTTTGGGTGTGGCCCATTTAGCAACTGACTGTAGTATTTGTGTGGGTTTTAACCCGCTAGCCTTTGAGGATCGGAGGGTGAAATTAGTTATGAAGGGCCTCCTCCCTTCTACTGAGGTGGCCTCCTTCTATTCTGCTTCAGTCACAGCTGCTGCTATGACCACCTCTCCTTCTACTCCTGTCCTTGCTACTCCTCCCTCCCAGGCTGGGACTCTCCCACCTGTCTCTAAGCCTGTGGAAGTGGAACATAGAAAAGGCAGAGAGAAGAAAAGAGAGCACAGATCTGAAAAAGAAAAGAGGTCCCCAGACCTTTCTGCTCCGACCGGACCACCAACCAAAATTCAGTCTAGGCACCGTGACTCCCTTGGCTCCGATCTCCTAAATTTTCTCTGGAGCTGGAGGAGCCCAGAAGACCCTCTAGAGCCTCAGTTCTTCGATCCGCCAGGTCGGAGTCCATGGCTTTGTCATGGTCCACCCACAGTCTCTCTGAAGTCGACATGGATAAAATGATGCAGAGATTTATTCACACACAAATTCAGATGGGAGTCCTGCTGGCCCCCTCTCCCTCTGGAGGGGGGGCCTCACTTCCCTTCTTTACACCTATACCTCCTTCTCTGATCTGACTGCCGGTTTTGGAGTACATGGATCCCAGAGTTCCCCTAGTCAGGGGTTGGGAGCCGACGGTACCTGTTTCCTCGATGCCGGCAGCTACCTGGAGCATGTCGGATCTCACTGGCTCTCAGAGCCAGAGCCTGGGTGTCGGATCCGAGGAGGTGGAGCTGTTTCCATTGGCTCCAACCTTGTTGGGTCATGGCCCTCTTCTTGGTGGGCCATCTACTTTGGGCCTGGCTCTGATTCCTGCATTGTATCCGGGAGAGGGGTTCCCTTAATGGTATGCCAGGAAGCTCGCTGTTCCTCGGCATTCGACGTTGTGGAAAAGGTTCTCTCCAATGGTTCGAGGCCCCTGACTATATCTTCGAACTCCACCCCGACTCCTTCTGCTTTGTGTGAATCCCATCATTTTACCACAGGGACAGTCCATGCTCAAGGAGCCCCAGACGGTTCCCCCTTGCGGAACAAGTAGTTTGTGAGTTTCCTCTGGAAAGCCTCACTGTAGAGGTTCCTCGCAAGCATACGTGCAAGAGGAGGCAGTTGGACTCCTCCCTGGAGTCCCTCACCGAGGACCCAGATTTGGATGATGGGGAAGGTTCCCCCAGATCACCTTCCAAGGATGTCTCCTGAAATCTTGCACCAGCGAGGAGGTTGGTCCAACTCAAAACCTTCCTCTGATGAATCTGTGTTCCTGGAGGCTTTCGGCATGGGCCCGTCTACTTCCTGGGTGTCCCCTCCCATGGATCCATTAGTGGAATTAGTCACCTCACAGGCTTGGAAGGAACCAGACACTATGAAACCAATCTCTAAATGCCTGGACAAAATATTGAGCCCCCCTGAAGACAGACCGGCCTGGAATAAGGGGTCCCCTGTAGACACTATGGTGGTAGCAGCTGCCACCAAGAGAGTTCCTCGGTCCATCCTCCTGACCGTGAGTCTAGGATGATGGATCGCCTAAAGAAGCGGGTTTATGCATCAGCAACCTTTTCTATCAGAGAGCTAAACTACCTGGCTGACGTTACTCGATTATAGCGGGACCTGGTTAAGGAACTGGCAGAGTCTCCCCCAAAGTCCATGTCTCAGGAGGACAGGGCTACATTCTCCACGAGGATGGCTACCTTTTCAGTGGTTTCAAGCATGTCTATGCGACTCCTCTCACATGCGATTGAAGGAGTGGCTACGGCGGCTGGGTCTGGCGTGTCCATGAGGCATAACGCCTGGCTCAGATTGTGTCAGTTCACGGAATCCTTCAAAGTGTCTTTTGTGAATGCCCCATATGACAACTCTTCTCTCTTTGGTAGGACCATCCACGATACCTTGGTCCAGAGTGAGAAAGATGGGAAGAAACTGTCTGCCATCGGAATCTGCTTCTCAAACCCTCAAAGATTCTTTTCCCAGAATCAGCGAGGGCAAAAGAAGATGTGGTTCTGGAAGTTTCAGTATTCCTGGGACACTCAGGGCCATTCTTTCCCTAGAGGTAGAGGGGGACAGGATAGATGCCGGCCTAGAGGCAGAGGGGTCCGAGGAATTTTGGGTCTCAAGAACCATTCTCGGACAGGCCCATGCAGCAACCCTGAAGGGTTGCCCGACTGCTCTGCTCTGGAGGCAGTCGGGGGTCATCTGTCGTTGCACCTGGCAGCATGGGAGTCCATGTCATCAGTCCGTTGGGTGCTTCAGATAATTTCCAGAGGCTATTCAAACCCATTTGTGGTTCTCCCTACACCTTACAAACACTTCCCAGACGTACCACCCATGCAAAGGGAGGCAGCACTGCTAGAGCCATCAAACCCCCCCCCCAGATTAGTCCTGATCGGGCATCTACTCCAGGTTCTTTTTGGTGCCAAAATATACATGTGACTTAAGGCCCATTCTGGACCTGTCTACTCTGAACCTGTCAGTTGCCAAAGAGAAGTTCCAGATGGTCACTTTACAGTCCATTATGCCGTGCCTGCAAGAGAGCAACTGGATGTGCTCGTTTGACCTCCAGGATGCTTACTATCACATAAAGATGCACAGAAGCTCCAGGAGGTTTCTCCACTTCCAGCTAGGAGCCAATCATTATCAGTTTCAAGCCCTACCCTTTGGTCTCACCACAGCCCCCAGGGTGTTCATCAAAGTGATGGAAGCAGTAGCGGCTCACCTGAGGCTTCAGGGGATTCAGGTCTACCCTTACCTGGACGATTGGCTCCTTACTGCTCCCACCAAGCATATACTTTGTCGGACCAGAGACTATTTCCTACAACTTGCACACTATCTAGGGATTACAATCAACACAGCCAAATCTCTTCTGAATCCTGTCCAGGTGATAGAATGAATACATAGGGGCCTGGATAGACACGTTGCAGACAAAAGTTTTCCTGACCTCGGAGAGAGTTTGAAATTTAAGTATACATGTTGCCTTCTTTTACCGATCTCACCTTCCCTCAGCAGAGTCAGTCTTAAGGGCCCCAGGTTCTATGGCAGCGACGATAACACTTCTACCATGTGCTCAATTACATATGTGAGTACTACAGTGGACTCTAGCTGTGCAATGGTCTTTGTTGGATCTTCCATTGTCGCACCCGATACACCTCAGCAGAGTCTGCAGGTCGTCGTTTATTTGGTGGATGCAGTCTTCGGAAATATTGGAGGGACAACCTTTTGTTCCAGCCCCTGCCCAAGCCACAGTGACCATGGACACCTCTCAGTTAGGGTGGGGGGCATCTTTTGGGAAGGACAGTCCAAGGCATGTGGTCCCCAATCAAGACCAGTTCACATATAAACGTTCTATAGATGAGGGTGATCCTTTTAGCATTGCAGGCCCTTCATGCCTTTCTACCAACACGTCAGTGGTCTGGTATATCAACAAACAGGGAGGGACCAGATCTTACCCCCTTTGTTGCGAGGCCATGAGAGTTTGGGAATGGGCGATCTCCACCAGTCTTTTTCTGGTAGCAACGCATATTCCATGAAGGTCCAACATTCTAACAGACAAACTAAGCCGGACTATTCTGATGACTTATGAGTGGTCTCTGAATCCTTCAGTAGTGGAGCAGATCTTTCTGGAGTGGGGTCAGCCTTGCTGCGATCTCTTCGCTTCTCCTTCCAATGTGAAATGCAGCAAGTTCTTCGCTCTGAACCCCCTGCCGGTGGAGTCCACCAGAGATGCTCTAGTCCATGTTTGCCCTCCTGATCTTGCTTATGCTTATCCTCCTGTACCCCTTATTCCAAAGTTCCTACAGAAAGCTTGTCAACTGGGGAGCAAAGTGATCCTCATTGTTCCATTTTGGCCTCACCAGGTATGGTTTTCCTTCCTTTGGTCACATCTTCTAGCTTGTCCTTGGATCTCGGATCCCATTCAGGATCTTATTTTGCAACCCTCGAGGGTCCCTTATCCAAATCTGCACTGTCTGAAGCTCAAAGCTTGGCTGCTCCAGTTCCCTTAATTGCTAGGACTCCCAGATTGTCTTCTTCGGTCAGGTCTGTTCTGGTGGCAGCTCATAAGTCGTCCAGCAGGAAGACTATCGCAGCAAATGAAAGCGTTTTTCCTTTTGGGCTTCTCAAAGGAATTTAGATACTTTCACGGCTACCGTTCCAGCTATTTTGATTTTTTGGCAAATATTTTTCAACAAGGGGCTATATTGTCTATGGTCAAGGTTCAACTAGCTGCCATTTCTCATTTTCACATGGGTGAGAACTCTGCTTATTTAGCCTGTTCCAAATTGTGCAAAGTCTTTATTAAAGGTACCTTTCTCTTATGTCCTCTGGTCAAAGATCCCATTCTCCCATGGGTCCTTACTATGTTACTTCAAGTGTTGGTTGCTCCTCCATTTGAACCTGCAGCAACCACAGATCTTAAGTTTTTGTCTTGGAAGACAGCCTTTCTAGTGGCTATCACCTGTGCTAGGTTTTCCACAAGGACAGGGTTCCTCTTCGTACCAGTCCTTCTTTTCTCCCAAAAGTAGCATTGGAGGTTAATATCAATAAAACTATCAATTTACCTGCTTTCTTCCCAAAATTTACAAACAAAATTGAATACAAGTTGCATTTGTTGGATGTTTATAGAAAGTTACGGTTCTATTTGCACAGGACCAAAACTTTTCATAAATCTGATCAGTTGTTTAAGTCCTTTTCTAAACCTTTTTTGGGTAAACCTATTTCTAGGGTGACCATTGCTAGGTAGATCTCCCTATGTATCCTTCAGATCTACAAAGATAAAGGTTTGTCTCCTCCGGGTCAGGTTAAATCTCACTCGACTAGGTCCATGGCTACTTCTGCGGCTTTTTGGTCGAGAGTATCCTTAGATGACATTTGTTCTGCGGCTACTTGGTCCTCATCTCATACCTTTATTTCTTACTATAAATTGGATTTGATTTCTCGAAGTAGAGCATCCTTTGGTTCCATGGTGCTCTGAAATATCTTTCCATGAGGGCCACCCAGGCATTTAGTAGCTGGGGACGCTATCCCACAGGTTGAAGATCAAATGAAGTAAACTACTTCAGATAAAGAAGTTATGTACTCACCATAACATTCCATCTGAGTAGTTCTTCATTTGTCTTCAACCGTCCCTCCCTCCTTCCCCCTGGCCTTACCATATAGACAGCATTCTTAGCTGGATTTTGTGTGTGTAAGGTGTTTTTGGGATTGGGTTGTTCAGTGTAGGGTGAAGCAAACTCGATCTGAGCATTGGAAGGTAGTGGTGGTGTATTATTGCTAAGGAGAGGAGCTTGGAGCTCGGAGCAGATGCTTGTGAAGTTGCTGGCTCAGATCCGATTCGGATCCGGTACCCACAGGTTGAAGACAAATGAAGTACAACTACTCAGATGGAATGTTATGGTGAGTACATAACTTCTTTATATGTAACAAATTGGGTATTACCTTGCCAAAACTGTTACGAGCACATTTAACTAGATCCATGGCAACTTCTTCAGTCTTTCAGTCCAGAACTTCCACGGACAATATATGTGCAGCAGCAACTTGGGCTACCCCCTCCCCCCAAATCTTTGTTACTCCTTACAAATTGGATCTTGTCTCCAGTGTTAGAGCATCATTTGGTTCAACTGTCCTCGGGAATATCCTTCCTTAAAGTCCAGTCAGGATTGTAGGTAGCTTGGGACTCTGTCCCGACAGTTGGGGATAGAATGAAAATTGACATTAGATGAAGATGTTATGTACACACCATAATGTTCCATTTGTGTTGTCCATTTTCATTCTTTCTTAACCCCCTGCCCATTAGCCTCCTTCCATTCTTTTCACAAACTTCTGGATGAATGAGTTCTTAGAGGGATGTCACTGTCCTTTATACTGAATTCCAGATATAGTTTCTTCCCTTATGGTACATGTGCAGTTTTAAGTCTTTTACAGTTATGCCTGTTAAACTTCCTTTTTTTGGTAAATTCAGCAAACAAGATCTGAAGTAGCTTATGGCTGGTGCATTATGGGTAAGGGACAACCTTAAGAGCTTCTTGGTTACCACAAGCTGCAGTAACGGTTGAGTTGGATCCGAGGATCGGATCCAAACCCACCAGCTGAGGAAGAATGAAGATGAACAACACAGATGGAATGTTAAGGTGAGTACATAACTTCTTTTTATTTTATACCATTTTCCCAGATTCTTCCCATCAAAAGAAGAAGGCTTCTCAACATCCCTTCCAGTCAGAGGGAAGCTGCAGCTCTGGAAAGTCAAAGCTGCTAGACATCCTTGAGGTCCCACCAGACCAAAGAGGATTCAGAACTTACTCAATATTCTTTTTAGTACCAAAGAAGACAAGGGACCTGAGACCAATTTTGGATCTAAGCAAACTGAATCAATTTGTGAAGAAGTCAAAGTTCCAAATATTCATGGTTCAGTCCATTCTGCCATTTTTACGCAAGGATGATTGGATGTGCTCAATTAATCTTCAGGACATGTACTATCAGATCAAAATGGATGATCCTGAATACTTCTGCTGTTTCAGGTGGGGACCAGTGACTATCAGTTCAGATACCTGCCCTTTGGTCTCACAGCCCCCAGGGTGTTCACCAAGTGTATGACAGTGGTAGCAGCTCACCTGAGATTGCTGGAATTCCAGGTGTTTCCATATCTAAACAACTGGCTCCTCACCACCCCAACCAACCATCTCCTAGAGCAGTCCAGGGACTGTTTGCTCCAACTATGTCAATCACTAGGAATTTCAGTCAACACCTCCAACTCTCATCTAAAACCTGTTCAGAGCCTGCAGTTTATAGATGCTCAGCTGAACATATTAAGTCACATAGTCTCTTCCTTTGCATCGTATGGACATAATCAAATTTCAGGTGCAGCAAATTCTTATTTACCCTTTCCCCAGCCAAACATGTCCATCAAGCTGTAGGTTTAATGGCAACAATCACAACCTTAGTTCCCAATTCATGTCTTTATATGCACATTCTCCAATAGACTCTAGCAGTTCAGTGATCTGTTCTGCATCATCCTCTGTTCTGTCTAATCAAACTTACTCAAGTCTGCAAGGATCATCTTCATTGGTGGATTCAATTGGATGAATTTTTACCTACACCGTTGCTTTATTCTATCCCCTCCAGTCACCACTTTGAACACGGATGCCTCCAAATTGGGGTAAGGGAAGGCATTTCTTGGGATGGACTGTCCAAGGCATGTGGTCCCCCCAAGATACCAATTTACATATCAACATCATAGAGATGAGAGTGATCCTACTAGTGTTGCAGGCCCTTCAAGATATTATTCATCTGGGTATCATTGTTATACAAACTGACAACAGGACTGTGGTTTGGTATATAAACAAATGGGGGAATCCCATTCTTACCCTGTTTTTTGAGGCAATGAAAGTGTGATAGTGGGTGATGTCTTCTAGTCACTTTCTAGTGGCAATGCACATACTGGGGAAGTCCAATGTCTTAGCAGACAGACTCAGCAGATCCTTTTTGATGCTGTACAAGTGGTCTGTCAATCAGTGGCAGAGAGAAATTTCCATCATTGGGTCCAACTTTGCTACACATTTTTTGCCTCTTCCCTCTGCAGCAAGTGCAGCAGGTTTGCTGCTCTAATTCCTCCTCAGGGGGAGTCACCAAGAGATGCTGTAGTCCATGTTTGGCCCTTTCAGTCTCCGTTATGCTTATCCTCTATCTCTAATTCCAAAATTCTTACTGAAAGCACTCCAGGTGAAGAGCTCAGTTATCCTCATTGCCCCTTTTTGTCCTTGCCAAATATGCCCCCCCCTGTCTCTTCTTCATTGTCCTCCATGGATACTGGATCCCAGTCCAGACTTTGTCTCGCATCCCGATATACCAGGCCTCAAACTGACCGCATGTTTTTTTCCAGCTCCATTAATAGCTAGAGAGCCCAGGCTTTCCTCCACAGTTCGACATATAGTTTTGTCTTCCCAAAAAAGCTTCTACAATGAAGATCTACATAAATAAATGGAAAAGATTCTTAATTTGGGTTCTTTAGAAGGAACTTGACCTTTTCACTTTTCCTATATCTGTGGTTCTAGAAGTTTTAGCATCTATTTTTCAAGAAGGTGCTATTTTTTCCACAATCAGAATACAATTAGCAACTAGATCTGACTTTCACTCAGGAGAAAATGCTTCCTTCTTAGCTTCTTCAAAATTGGGCAAGGCCTTTCTAAAAGGCACTTTCTTACTTAGACCTCCTGTGAAAGACCCGTCACCTCATTGGGATTTAACAGTCATACTCCAGGGGTTGACCCAGCAACCTTATGAACCATCAGCTAAGTCTGAGTTAATTTTTTGTTCTTGGAAAACAGCCTTCTTAGTAGCCATTACCTCTGTGAGACAAGTTTCTGAACTCTAGGCTCTATCTTCCAAATTTGCTTATATTATTTTTCTCAAAGACATAGTCACCTTACAAGCCAATCCATTCTTCTTTCCGAAGGAAGCATCTGAATCGAATATCAGTCAAAAATTTATTTGCCTATCATCTTCCCCAGTTTATATAATAAGGGAGAGTACATGCTGCATTTTTAGATGTACATAGACAACTACGTTTTTATCTCCACAGAACAAAACATTTCAGGAAGTCAGAACAGCTCTTTGTTTCTTACTCCCCTGAAGAGATTGTCATCGCCAGTTTCTAAAGTTACCCTGGCCAACTGGATTACTGATTGCATTTCCTATGTTTATACTCAGTGAAGCCTCTCTCTACCAAAGCCTCCTAAAGGTCATTGTATTAGATCCATAGCTACCTCCTCCGCCTTTTGGTCTAGAACTTCCATTGATGACATCTGTGCAGCAGCTACCTGGTCTAATCCTTATACCTTTATTGCTGATTACATACTAGATTTGACATCTAGAAGCAGAGCTGCTTTTAGTTCTCCAGTACTTCAGAATATCCTTCCATGAGGACACCCAAGGTTCCCGTAGCTGGGGATTATGTCACATCAGTTGAGGAATGAATGAAAAGGACAACATCAGTTATTAAAGTTATGTACTAACCATAACTTTGCATCTGTGTTGTCCATTTTCATTCTTCATTAACTCCCCACCCTCCTTCCCCTATCCTTATCCTGATGGAGTGACCCGATGATGTACATGGGAAGCATTATTGACAGCTTGAGCCCCTACTTTGTCTTTATCCTGTTTCTTGTTATAATTATAATTATTATTAATGCCTTCTGGCAATATTTAGCAGCAGCAAACTCGATCTGAGGTAATCTGGCAAGTAGGGGGTATTATGGGTAAAAGGAGGAGCTCAAGTCAAATCCAAGAATCTAAAGAGACTGGCCATGTTGGATCTGAGGGTTGGATCCAAAACCTATACATTGAGGAAGAATGAAAATGGACAACACAAATACATAGTTATGGTGGGTACATAACTTTAATTTATATATAATAAGTGAAAATAATAACCTGTTACCATAATGGCTACAGTAAACATATTATTTTGGAATATGAATGGCTTCACAGGTACAGACAAAAAGGAAAGAATATTGAATTATATTAAGAAATGCAATGTGCAAATAACAATGCAGCAGGAGACACACTTGGAAAGAAATGAGCATGTGAATTTGATAAAGAAAGGATTTCAGGAGGGATATTCAGCAGAGTATCAGGATCAAAGGAAAAGGGGAGTGCTTATATTAATTGCTACAGGAGCTGCAGTAGTGATAGAAGAGAAGAAAAAGATAGTAATTGAAGATCTGTGGTAGTAAGGGGCTACTGGCAATGGAGGAGGATTACACTGGCATGTATTTATATTCCACCGAAAACTCCTATTATGGAGCTTAAGAAATTTTGGGGAGAAATAATCAGCTTTAAGCAGGGAATATTACTTACAGGTGGGGACTGGAACTTGATTTGCAACAGTAAGAATGTGTCTGGGAGACGAACCTGGAAGGGAAATATAACAAAAGAGGGGGTAGATTTCTGCAGAAATTTATGAAAATATTTGGTATGGAAAATGTGAATTCATTGGTAAGGACTCTTATCTAATCTGAAGTAGTTTACTTCATTTAGTCTTCAACCTGTGGGTTACGGATCCATATCACATCTCAGCCAGTAACTTTTACTAGCATCTGCTCTGAGCTCCAAACTCCTCCCCTTACCCATAATAACCTTCACTGCCTTCCATCCCCAGATCTCGTTTGCCACGAATAGCTTATGCATCATGATCTCTTGAGCTCCAACTTTGTCAAGTGGGTAAAAACCTTTTGAATATCTTTCTTTCTCTCAATATCGTTAGGTAGTGTTACTATAGGTTCCCCTTTCTCCTCCCCTCGCTTGGTGCATCGAGTTATAGTGTAGTGTTTTAGGGTAGTTAGATTAGTTTGTATTGTTGTGTGGATTTTTGCTTCCTCTCCCCTCTCAGTGTTTCCTGTGTATGAGTGTGGTGAGTGGGTGTGTGTGTCTGTCAGAAAGAAAGAAACAACTTTTTTTCTTCAGTTTTCTTTCTTCTGATAGTATGGCTGACAAGCCTATTTTCATACGTTGCACTGAGTGTGGCCATAAATTATCCCCTGCGGATGGCCACACTCTGTGTGTTATGTCCTTGGGTGTGGTCCATCTGAGTGTGGACTGCACTATATGTGCGGGCTTCAACCCCCACACCTTTAAGGATAGAAAGGCCAAGTTTGCCCTCAAAGGCCTCCTTCCCCCTTCAGAGACTGTTTCCTCATCTCCAGCTTCAGTCACAGTGGCTGCTATGGTCGCCTCTCCTTCCTCTCTTCCCCTGGCTTCTCCTCCCTCCGAGGCTGGGACTCAGCCTCCTGTACAAAAGCCTGTGGAAGCAATGTGAAAAAGGGGCAGAGAGAGCGAGAGAGAGCCAAAGGTGAGGGAAAAGCAAAAGAGGTCTCCAGACCTCCCTTCACCTGTGAAAACATTACAGATCCGTGACTCCCCTCGGCTCCGATCTTCGAGGTTCTCCCCAGAGCCGGAGGAGACACATTCAGCTTCTAGGGCCTCGGTGCCCCGACCCGCCAGGTCGGAGTCCATGGCCTCGTCGAGGTCCACCCGGTCTTTGTCTGAAGTTGATATGGATAAAATCATGAGGAGGTTTATCCGTACTGAGATCCAGATGGGGGTCTTGCCAGCCCCCTCTCCCTCAGGAGGGGGGAGCTCGCTTCCTTTTTTCTAGCCGATATCTCCTTCTCCAATCCGACCTTTGGGTTTAGAGTATTCGAATCCGAGGATGGCTTTGGTCAGTGGGACGGCACCTATGGTACCTGCTTCCTCGACGCCGACAGCTGCCTGGAGCAAGTCGCATCCGACCAGCTCGGATCCGAGGCACTCTCGGAGCCAGAGCTTGGGTGTTGGATCTGAGGGAGTGGAACTTATTTCATCGGCTCCGCCTTTGTCGGGCCACGTTCCTTCCCTCGGAGCTCCGTCCACTTTGGGCCCGGCTTCAATTCCCTCATTGGACCCAGGGAGACCAGCCTCCTTATTGGTTTCTCAGCAGGTTTGCTCTTCTTTGGTGTTCGATGTGATATAAAGGGTTCTCTATGCTGGCTCGAGACCCCCTGACTGCCCTCTCAGACTCCACCCAGACCCCCTCGGCTCTGTCTACAGTCCCCATCTTTTTACCAGAGGGACAGCCTGTGCTCGAGGAGCCCCAGACAGTTCCCCCCTGAGGAACAAGTGGCTTGTGAGTTCTCCCCGGAGAGCCCCACCAGAGAGGTACCTCGCAAGCATACATGCAAGAGGAGGCACTTGGACTCCCCTGAGTCCCTCGCCAAGGACACGGACTTGGATGATGAAGAAGGTTCCTCTAGGTCACCTCCCGAGGATGTCTCCTTTGAAGACATCATGGAAATCCTGCGCCAATGCAGAGCTTGGTCTGCCCCCAAACCTTCTTCTGATGAGTCCGTGTTCCTGGAGGCTTTCGACATGGGCCCATCTACTTCCTGGGTGTCCCCTCTCGCAGATCCTTTGTTGGAGCTGGTCACCTCACTGGCATTGAAGGAACTGGACACCATGGAACCAATTCCAAAAAGACCCAACAAGATTTTAAGACCCCCCCCCCATAGACAGACCAGCATGTAACAAGGGCTCCCCCATAGACGGTATGGTGGTAGCAGCAGCCACAAAGAAGGAACTTGCTCAGGAGAGTTCCTCGGTTCATCCTCATGACCGAGAGTCACGGATTATGGACCACCTAGGGAAGCGGGTCTATGCTTCAACTACTTTTTTGATTATGGTGCTGAACTACCTGGCCCTTGTCACCAGACTCCAATGCAACCTGGTAAAGGAGCTGGAGGAGTCTCCCTCCAAGTCCATGTCATAGGAGGACAAGGCTTCATTCTCCACGAGGATGACCACTTTAAAAGCAGTCTCCAACACATCCATGCAACTCCTTTCACATGCTATGGAAGGAGCAGCTAGGGTGGCTGGGTCCAGAGTGTCCATGAGGCACAAAGCCTGGCTCAGGTTATGTCAATTTTCGGAACCCATCAAGGCATCCTTTGCCAATGCCCCTTATGACAGCTCTACTCTCTTTGGTAAGACCATCAAAGAGATATTAGTCCAGAGTGAGAAGGATGGGAAGACACTGTCTGCCATCAGGATCTGCTTCTCAAACCCTCAAAGATGCTTTTCCCTGAACCAGAGAGGGCAAAAGAAGATGTGGTTCTGGAAGTCACAGTATTCCCAGGACACTCAGGGCTCTTCTTCCCCCAGAGGCAGAGGTGGACAGAATGGACACCGGCCCAGAGGCAGAGGGGGTCTGAGGAATTTTGGGTCTCAGGAACCTTTCTCGGACAGACCCGGGCAGCAACCCTGAGGGATTGCCCGACTGCTCTACTCTGGAGGCAGTCGGGGGACTATTGTCCTTGCACCAAGCGGAATGGGAGTCCATAACAACAGACCGCTGGATGCTTCAGATCATATCCAGAGGATACTCTGTTCCCTTCATGGGTTCTCCCAAATCTATCAGACACCTTCCGGACATACCACCCATGCAAAGGGAAGCAGCAGCACAAGAAATTTCCAAGCTGCTAGAAAAACAAGCCACAGAAACCATCCCCCCAGATCAGTCATGATCGGGCTTCTACTACAGGTTTTTTTTGGTGCCAAAGAAAATGGGGGACTTAAGGCCCATTCTGGACCTCTCTATCCTGAACCTGTCACTTGCCAAAGAGAAGTTCCAGATGGTCATGTTACAGTCCATCATGCCGTACCTGCAAGAGAGCGAATGCATGTGCTCGTTAGACCTCCAGGATGCTTACTATCACATAAAAATGCACAAAAGCTCCAGGAGGTTCCTCCGCTTCTGGCTAGGAGTCAATCATTACCAGTTTTGCGTCCTACCCTTTGGTCTCACCACAGTCCCCAGGGTGTTTACCAAAGTGATGGCAGTGGTAGTGGCTCACCTGAGGCTTCAGGGGATTCAGGTCTACCCATACCTGGACGATTGGCTCCTCACTGCTCCCAACAGGTGTCTACTCTCCCAAACCAGGGATTATTTCCTGACTCTTGCCCTGCATTTGGGGATCACAATCAGTGCATCCAAATCTCTCCTAGATCCTGTACAGGTGATAGACTACATTGGTGCCATAATAGATACTCTTCAGTGCAAAATCTTCCTGACCTCGAAGAGAGTTTACAACCTGAGGATGTATGTCTCTCTGATCTACCACTCTTGTCTCCCAACCTCAGAATTGGTGTTGAGGGCCTTAGGCTCGATGGTGGCAACCTAAACCCTTCTCCCATGTGCCTGGTTACACATGAGAATTCTACAGTGGACTCTAGCTGTATAATGCTCCCTGCTGGAACTGCCATTGGCATATCCAGTTCAACTCAGTCAAGTCTGTCGGTCGTCCCTCATATGCTGGATGTGTTCTCCAGACATTTTGGAGGGACGACTCTTTGTTCCAGCCCCAGCCCAAGCCACAGTGACCACGGATGCCTCCCAACTTGGGTGGGAGGGGGCATTGTTCGGGCAGGACAGTCCAAGGCCTGTGGTCCCCCATAGAGACCAGCTTGCAAATAAATGTCCTAGAGATGAGGGCGGTCCTTCTAGCGTTACAGGCCCTTCATGCCTTTCTTCCTCTGGGAACGATTTCAATTCAGTCAGACAACATGTCAGTGGTCTGGTATATCAACAAACAGGGAGGGACCAGATCTTGCCCCCTTTGTCGCGAGGCCATGGGAGTGTGGGAATGGGCGATCTCCACCGGTCTCTTTCTCATCACAACACACATTCCGGGATGGTCCAACATCCTAGTGGACAGGCTAAGTCAGAGCATTCTGATGCCTTATGAGTGGTCTCTGAATTTGTCAGTAACAGAACAGATCTTCAGTGAATGGGGTCAACCTTGCTGTGATCTCTTCGCATCTCCTTCTAACGCAAAGTGCAGCGAGTTTTTCATTCCGAACCCCAGAGACGCTTTTGTTCATGCTTGACCTTCCGATCTTCTCTATGCTTAGCCGCCAGTACCTCTTATTCCAAGGTTTCTACAGAAAGCTTGTCAGCTGGGGAGCAAAGTGATCCTCTTGCCCCATTTTGGCCTCGCCAGGTATGGTTTCCCTTCCTTGGGTCTCACCTTTTGGCTCCGCCTTGGATCCTAGATCCCATTCAGGATCTAATTTCACACCCTTTGGGGGTGCCCATCTGAATCTGGACAGTCTGAAGCTCACAGTTTAGCTGCTCCAGTTCCCATGATTGCTAGGACTCCTGGACTATCCTCCTCAGATCTATTTTGGTGGCTGCTCATAAGTTTACGACCAGGAAGGTTTATCGCAGCAAGTGGAAATGTTTTTCCTTTTGGGCCTCTCAAAGGAGTTTAGACCCTTTCATGGCTCCTATTTCCACCATTCTTGA
Organism: Protopterus annectens; assembly: GCF_019279795.1. Classification (NCBI taxonomy): domain Eukaryota; kingdom Metazoa; phylum Chordata; order Ceratodontiformes; family Protopteridae; genus Protopterus; species Protopterus annectens. Next base: position 1,979,220,518 of record NC_056728.1, on the reverse strand, counting down.
TTTTCTAGCTGATATTTTTCAACACAGAGCTAGTTCTTCTACTGTCAAGGTTCAGTTGGCTGCCATCTCTCATTTTCATGTGGGCGAGAATTCTGCCTCTTTAGCCTCTTTCAGACTGTGTAAAGCCTTTATTAAAGACACCTTTTTGTTACACCCCCCCCCCGATCAAAGATCCTGTTCCCCCATAGGACCTTACTATGGTTCTTCAAGCTTTGGTCGCTCCACCTTTCGAACCTACCACAACTGCAGATCAGAAATATTTATCTTGGAAAACAGCTTTTCTCGTGGCTATTACCTCTGTC
>NC_056728.1:1979176831-1979219716 GCF_019279795.1 Protopterus annectens | reverse complement strand
CTGGATATCTAGGGTATGTAGGCAATACTCTCCTCTGTTTGAATGATTGGGAAAGAAAACTGGCAATTCAGTGGCTTGATTGATGGACATTTCAGAGATCACTTTAGGCAGAAATTATGGATTAGTTCTCAGAGACACTCTATCTCTATGAAAAATCAAGCATGGACTCTTGATACATAGAGTTTGAAGCTCAGAAATATGTCTGGCAGAAATAATGGCAACCAAAAACAAGGTTTTCCATGACAAATACTTGAGGTCGCAAGAAGAGGCTGGTTTGAAAGGTGGCATTGTCAGAGCTTGCAGAACTAATGATAAATCCTATGGTTGAATAGGTTCTCTAAAAGGTGGCTTCAGATGATTCACATCTTTTATGAAGGTCTTGCACAATTTCTGGGACATAAGAGAGGAATCTTGGACACCCTCATGAAAATTAGAAATTGCAGCCAAATGAACTCTAATGTTAGTGGCCGACAGACCCGAATGAAAAAGATTGGCCAGATAGTCTAGTATTATCGACACTGGTGCTGAGAAGGGATCTACTTGTTTATCTTTCAGCCAACAGGTAAATCTTTTCCAGTTGCTCAGATAAGTAATTCTAGTGGAAGACTTATGAGATGCAATGAGAATATCACGTGCTGGTAAAGAAAGATCATTCAGCCTGGCGATCAAGGGAATTGGAGTAGCCAAGCCATGAGCTTCAGGCTGTTCAAGTTGGGATGAATCAGGTTCTGTGGATGTGAAATTAACTCTGGGGTTGGATGGAGAATCCATGGTCGATCTAGTAGGTGAGGCCAAAGGAAGGAGAACCAAATCTGTCGAGGCCAATATGGTGCTATGAGGATCACCTTGCTCTACAACCGATGGGCTTTCTTCAGAAACCGGGAAATGAGGGGAAAGGGTGGAAATGCATAAAGAAGACCCGAGGGCCAATCGTGGACTACAGCATCCCTGGGTGACTGTCCCAGAGGGGGAATCTGGGTGAAGTAGTTGCTGCATTTGTAGTTGGTCAGGGATGCAAAGAGGTCGCAACAAGGACGGCCCCAGCGGTGGAAGATCTCCGCCACTATCAAGGGATTCAGGGACCACTCATGAGGTTGAAGAATGCACCTGCTAAGTCTGTCTGCTATCACGGTGGAACTCCCTGGAATATGTGTTGCTAGAAGAAAACAGTCAGCAGCCATTGCCCATTGCCATATCCTCATGGCTTCTCAACAAAGAGGGTAAGATTTGGTTCCACCTTGCTTGTTGATGTACCAGACCACCGCCATGTTGTCTGATTGAATCACAATTGTCCCAGACGCCAGCAGGGGATGGAATGCTTGCAACCTCAGAAACACCGCCCTCAGCTCTAGAACATTTATATGCAGATGGGCCTAAAGTTCGGAACAAGTGCCTTAGACTGTCTGTCCCTGACACAGCCCCCCCCACTCCATCAGGGAGGTGTCCATGGTCACTGTGGCCTTGGGTTGCTGGGGGGAGAAGGGGCAAGACCATTGTGACAGATTGTGTGTCATCCACCAATTTAAATCCTGTTTGCACCTGTGGGTTACTGGAATCATGGCTGAAACAGGATGCTGAAAAGGATACTATTGGGTAAGCAGTAGCCATTGTAGAAGCCTCATGTGAAACCTGGCCAGGGGAACAATGGTGATGAAGGCTGCCATGGAACCCAACAGCTGTAGAACTGAGTGAGCCGTGGATTTCTCCCTTGAAAGGATTGGAATCATTTGTTGATTTATCCTTAGAATTCTGTGTCCTGGAATAGCAGCTCTGCAGTTCTTTGTGTCCAAGTTAACCCCTATGAATTCTGTCGACTGAGATGGGTGAGATTGGATTTTTGCCAGTTTATGGTTATGCCTAGCATTTGAGCAGTGAGGAGAGAGTATGCCAGGGCTTTTTCCAGTAGATGTCTCATGGGGGCGGAAATGAGCCAGTCGTCTTGGTATGGAAACACCTGGAATCCTTGAAGTTGTAAGTGAGCTGTGACAACTGCCATGCACTTTGTGAATGCTCTGGGGGCTGTAGAGAATCCGAAGGGCAGTACTCTGAACTAGTAGTGACTGGCCCCCGCACGGAAGCACAGAAATCTTCTTGATGGCCTGTCCACTTTTATGTGGTAGTACACATCTTGAAGATCTATTGACCACATCCAATCATCTTTTTCTAAAAGCGAGAGGATAGACTGTATTGTGACCATCTGGAATTTTTGTACTCTCACAAACTTGTTCAATACACTGAGATCCAAAATTGGTCTCCAGTCCCTGGTTTTCTTTGGAACCAAAAATAGTCTTGAGTAGAATCCGGATCCTATCTGGTCTGGAGGGACTATATGGATGACTCTCTTTCTTAGCAGCTTTTCTATCTCTAGTGCTGCTTCTTCCCTTTGACTGGGTGGAACATCGGGAAGGTTTTTTTGAAGGGGCAGGACAAAGATTGAAGGGGATATGATAACCTCTGGTTATAATCATTTGTACCTAAGAATCAGTGGTGATGGTTAGCCAGGCAGAAGGGTACAAGGAGAAACATCTCCCAACCACCCCCAGAGGAAAGGACTTGGGCCATTCTTCAGGAGCGCTGGTAGGATAGACCAGGGAAAGAATCCCTGGAACCTTGGTTCCGTAGACCCCCTCTGCCCTGAAAGGAGCGTCTTCCCTGTGAGTTTCCCCCTCTGCCTCTAGGGGAGAACTCGGCCTGTGTGTCATGGAAAGGACCCTGAGATTTCTTGAACCATATATTCCCACTCTTTTTGTTTCGGGAGAAAGCACATTGAGGGGAAGAATAACAGACACCTACAGCAGAAAGGGTCTTACTGTCCTATTCACATCTGGCCAGTGTGCTTTTAACTTTGGGCCCAAACAACGAGAAGACCTCAATAGGAGCGTTAAGAAAGGAAGCCTTAAAGGGTTCCGCAAAATTGCACAAGCGCATCCAAACGTGTTGTCTCAAGACCACAGCTGAACCAGCTGCTCCTTCTGATGTGTGAGATATCAGTTGCATAGAGGAGTTAGATATTGATTCAATGGTGGCCAGCTGAGAGGCCACTTTGTCACGGACCTCATCAGACATGGCACCAGCCAAGGTTTCAGAGATCTCAGAAATCAGATCCCTTTGAAGCCTGGTAAAGTGTGCCATATAATTCAGGGACCTGATAGGAAAGGTCACTGAAGCAAAGGTTCACTTCCCTATCCTGTCCAGGGCCCGGGACTCTTGGTTAGGTGGATGGACAGTCTGGCTTTCTTCTTCTGACAGATACTTTTTTGTTGCGGCTGTCACCACCAAAGCATCCACAGGAAGACCTTTGGACCAATGAGGATCCGAAGCAGGAGGGGACAAAATCTTATCTGGCCTCTGAGGAATAGCTTCAGTGGTATCAGGAACCTTCCAAGCATGCTGCACAATAAGCCGGTCAAGTTCATCGGCAGGTGGAGTAACCCAGGAGGTAGGGAGCCAGGCGCAAAAGGCCTGCAGGAACACAGATTCCTCAGAGATTGGATTAGAGGACTGCCAGTCACCTCTCTGTTTCAGGAATTCGAGGATATCACCAAAGGATACCTTAGAGGTTGACCGGAGGTATCCTTCCCCTCATCAAAATCTGTGTTTTCAGTGAGGGACTCCTCTGTGGAGTCCATGTGCTTCTTCTTACACAAACTTTTCTGGTGGACCTCCTCAGTGGGAGAAGCTGGAAAAGACAGCAGAAAAGGGGATTCCTGTGGGAATATGTCCTGAGGCCCTTGCATCCGGTGTCTGCTAGGTGCAACTTGTGAAACCAGTGTACCAGAGGAGGGCAGAGGTATAGACAGTCCAGTATCGCCAGCAGCAGCGAAAGCCTTCTCCATCAGTTGGAAGGCTGGTCCACCTGAAGAGGAGTGCATGTCTAGGACAGGGGTCACCCCTCCCCTAAGTGGCTCAGCCTGCTGACCCGGAGTCCCTGGATGGCTGTGGAGCAGCTAATTATGCATGTCACAACTGACATCCTGGGTCATAGCAAAACTTTCCTGCCACAAAGGCAACTGTGGTTCCTTAGTGAGATCCATAAAGGGGACTGCAGAAGGGGACGACTGTGCTATATCCATGGACTTCAAAGGCAATGAAGGAGGAGAATAAGAAGGGGTCTTTGGAGACGGGTGATCACCTCCCAAGGAAGGATAGTTCCTGAGGGGTGGGATACCTCTGGCCAAGAGCACCTGATCCACAAGATGCAACACATCGTGTTCGGAAAGGCTTCTAGTGGACCTCACGGAGACTGAGGGAGAAACAGGCCTGTCCACAGAAGAGGCAAACTTGGTGTCCATCTCACCCGTCCGCACCAAGGACAACGGTGCCGAGAGAGACTGGACTATGGGTGTCTGCACCGAAGAAGTCATCAGTGCCGCGGTCTTGGTCTGCACCGACACAGGGATCGTGCCAAAGTGGTTGTTGGTACCAAAGCTGGAACCAACAAAACTGGAGTCAACAATAAAGGAGTGGGTTCCAATGAAGATCTCGGAGCCGGCGTGGTCAAGGTCTGCACCGAATGAACGGTCAGTGCCGATACAGTGGTAATAGTCTGAAACGAGGAGCCTGTCGGTGCCGATATAGTGAAGGTAGCAGGAGAAGATGGAGCTGAGATTACTAATGCAGTCAAAAGCCTCGGTGCTGAAGGTCTAGGCACCGAAAGCAATGGGGCTGACTGAGTGAGCTCTGGAGCCGAAACTTTAGCATTTTTAGGTTTTGGTTGGCGGGAGTCCCCAGCAGGGGACAAAAGGCAAAGATTTAGCCTTGGTAGGAACATCCAAGATTTTCTTATGGGCTCTAGGAGGGGTTGAGGCCTCCGACCCAGAAATAGCCTCTGAAAAGGGAGATTTAAGAAGTCCCTTCAGTAACAGCTTGTTTTTTCTTTCCAACAAGGTTCTGTTCGAAAAGTTCTCACAAATAGTACAGGGCGGGTCAACAGACAAGTGGGACGCCCCAAGCAATAAACGCACAAAGAGTGCGCATCAGAAGTAGGTAGTTTGTCCACAATCAGTACACCACTTAAACCCCAGACTACCTTTCTTATCTGCCATGACAGCAAATTAATTAATAGAAAAAGGTACCAGCAATGTTTGTACTTTAATATGAGTGAAGAAGAAAGATGCTCATTGGATAAACTTTCTAAAGAATCCTCCCTTATCGTAAGGCCTGCAGATAAGGGAGAAGGTGTAGTATTACTGGATACTGAGAACTACATAACCCTTATGGATAATATGCTTAGTGATAGCAGTACTTATATGAAAATTGATGATGGTATACTTAATAGAATACTTAGGGAGATCAATGAAACACTATATGATTTATTGATGTGTCGCCAAATCACTAAAGAGATGTATGAATTTCTTTATAATGAACATCCTCAGACTCCGGTCATAAAAGGCCTACCAAAAATGCATAAGGGTGTCCACCCCCCTCCCCTACGGCCCATAGTCTCTGGTGACAAATGGGCAACAGAGAATATCTCCATATATTTAGAAAAGTTATTAAAACCTCTTATTAATGACATACCCACAATATTAAAAGATACCTATCAGCTTTTGGATATTCTTGATAGTTTAGATATAGAATTGTGTAAAGGGGAACATCTTTTAATTACAATGGATGTTCATAACTTATTCACATCCATCCCAAATAACAAGGGCATTGAGGCCATAAGAGATCTACTTCAAATGTTCACTTATATAGATCGTGACAAGGAAATACTGATTTGTCAGCTTCTAGACCTGGTATTATCGCATAATGTGTTTTCTTTCAGGGGATGCCTATTTCTACAGGAGTCGGGTGTAGCTATGGGCACCCCCTGCGCAAACACATATGCGAATCTGGTGGTATATCAATGGGAGAAAGAACTCCTCTTCACGCATGAATGGTTTAGTAAGGTTTTGGTCTATAGACGCTTTGTGGATGATGTCCTTGTTGTTTGGGATGGTACTATGCCTGAATTTAGATAATTTCTGAGTTACCTGGAAACAACTACTAGCTTTCTCAGGTTTACCATTGAAACTTTGTATGAAACAGTAAATTTTCTTGATGTATGTCTCAGTATTAAAGGAGGCAAACTGATATCTACTCTTCACAGGAAGGCGTGCTGGAAAAACGCTATACTGCGTTATGACAGCATGCATCCTCGCCATGTTTTTCGAGGAATAGTGAAGAGTCAATTCAATAGATTATTGAAGCTTTGTAGGGACAGTGAAGATCTCTTGATAGAAACCAATAAGATGGAGAAAATATTTGTTGACAGAGGCTATAATGTCAACATGGTAAGACAAGTTAGAGCCCAGGTTATGGGGGATAATCAAACTTTAAACAGGGTGGTTACCAACAAGAAATATATTGATGCAAATAAATATAATAACAAAAAAGACACATCTGAGAGGATAAGGTTTACTAGAACTTATACTAATGATAGTACAGCCATTTAGGAAGATTATAAGTAGGAACTGGGGAGTCCTAACCATTGATGATAGAACAGCTAAATTGGTTGGTTCTACTCCTGGTTTCACTTATAGGAACAATAAGAGCCTGAAAAGGATACTATGTACGAATCCCAGAATTAATGATCCTTTGAGAGCTAGGATTCCAGAGAAATTGGGTACATACCCATGTAAACGATGTAATTATTGTAGATACATATCAATTGAACAGAATTTTATACATCCAGTTCTGAATTATTCCTTTAATCCAAGATTTTATGCTTCTTGTGAGACCTCAGGGCTAGTTTATCTAGCTACCTGTCAGTCATGTTCTGTGTTTTATATAGGATTAACAAAAAGGAAGCTTAAACAAATAATATATAATCATCTTTATGACATTAGATGTAAAAATGAGCTTAATGCACTGGCGAAGCATATTTCTTTGAATAGTGACCATACCTTTGTATTTAGAGTTTTACAGGTTGTTAACCCTAACAAAAGAGGGGGGGGGGATTACATGAATTATTTAGAGCAAAGGGAGCTTGAATGGATTTTTAGATTAAGAGGTCACTATCCACCGGGACTGAACACATATGTTTCCCTCAGGTCCTTTTTAAACTCTCGTAGATAGTAGGGCTTAGTGATGTTAGTTTTTTATTTATTTATTGTTTATTTGTTTGATGCTTATATATATGCTTAGAGAGTGTTTTATATTTATGTATTTGTATTCATATATATATATGTATATATATATATATATATATATATATATATATATATATATATATATATATATATATATAACATATATCAGATTATTTTAATATAACATATGCCAACAATATTATTTTACTTAAGCATATTTAATATTTGATGTTAGCATGTTGATGCTTTAATGTATGTTTTAATACATAATGAAATATATTGAACATATATAGTTCTATTTAATTTAGAACATATAGTTTACTACTATTATTATATAACATCAAATATATGCATATATTTTAATATGTATATTTTTTACAGGTTTTTCTATAGTTTTGAGAACGCTATAAAAGAGAGATCAAATTGTGTAAGGAAACCTTTCTCTATGTTTTGTTACTTAGAGAAGGGATTAACTGCAGTAATTGAATGATGAGTTAACTATATACTACTTAATTAGTTGATGAATGTAATTGGAAACCCTTGCCATTGTATATAAACTCAGTCAGTTTTTTCTGATTTTATGATCTGAAGAAGCGTATATTCCATACACGAAAGCGCTCATCATTTCTTTTGTCAATTAAAGTTTTTCATCGCATACCTGACTTGTTTTCATTATTCTACATCCGTGGTGGGACTGGACGTGTTTGGTAATTCATTGTACCAGCAATGGTACAAAAGAATACCCGGAGGTATGAGAAAAAAAGGGAAGGATTACCAACGATGGTAAAGAGAAAATACCTTGTGGTAAAAGGGTAGAGAAAAGAGCAGAAAAACTCAGAAATCAGATCCCTTCTGAAGAAAATATGTACACTAGATACGATAGGGTAAGAGACAATGAAATATAAACTTTTCTGACAGAAAAGTAATATGAAAGACTATTAAACAACAAATAACTGTACTTAGCTCAAGAGAAGTAGTTTGACACGAACGAATGGCAACACGGCAAACAAAATCTGAGGTAACAGGGAGAGGGGGATTGTGGGTAAGAGTTTGGCTAGAGAGTTTGAAGCTGAAGCAAGCTTGGAAAATGGCCGGCTCAGTTCCGAGATCGGAACCGATACCCATGCATAAGGAATGAACAAGGATTAACAATATCAGGTGAGTTATTACATGTGTGTTGAAGTTTTCAATTAAATGCATATGTTCCTGTGAAATACAATTTCTGCCTAGTCCAGCCCAGTTATTGTACCTTGGGAAATAATATGTAAATTCTCTCTGAGTTCCTACTACTGAATTTACTTATTCCCTACCAAATAAAATAATACAAGTATGCCTAACCAGTATATAAGATTCAAAAGACTAAAAACATTTGCACTGCTTGTATGTTACTATCCACATCCATACATAAGATCTTCAAGTTTCTCAATTTTTGAATTACCTTTTGTTTAGTCTCTTCCCACATATCCTTATCTGCAGTAAAATAAGCCTTTCTAATCCATACTCCTAAATACTTCATCTTATCATGTCCCCATAAATATACACAACTAATTCATGTGTGAGTACATCATTTATGGCTGTAGCCTTTGTTTTATCTTCTTAATTTTATATTTCAAAAAGACTGACACTATCTCAATATGTTCCCCAACACCAAGATGTCTTTTTCTGGATTTATCAGTTACAAAATAATATCGTCTGGAAATAAAGCCAACTTTTCCTGATTACCATACCAATTATATCCTTGTATTTCAGATTCTCTTATTTTCTTCCAAAGCCCCTAAATATAAAGCAAATAAAGGGGAAAGATGACACTCCTGCCTAGTTCCTTGCCTAGTTCCTCTGGTCAAACACAGCTTATCTGATAGGAAGTATCCCACTTTAATACTTGCTTCTGATCCTTTGTATATCCTACTAATTAACCTTATTATTGTATCAGGGAATGCAAATGCTTCCAATGCATGTCTCAGTGGCAGATCCAGGAATCTGCAAAGGGGGGGGGGGGTGCAGATGTTCAACACTTTCTGATCAATGATTTGAGTGTCAACTATTTGTGCAGGCGTCATCATGATACAGATTTCTTCAAAGGGGCATACCCATCTCTACAATAATGCAACCCTTATCTGTGACTCCAACAGAAACTTAGCTTGGCAATGAACTGCTGTGATCTCCGGTATCCCCATTGGCAACACAGTGATGATCTTATCTCTAGCATGTCCCCCAGAACCTCACTCCTAAAGAGAGGCCAGCAGGAGCCTTAAGCCACTAACTGAAGGGAGTCAGCTGGGATGTACTTGGAACTTTATCCCATTGATCCAGTGGAACTGGCACAAAATGGAACCATTTAATGGCAGAGATTATGATAGTGCAAAAATAAAGTCAGGGGAAACTGTGGCTTTAAGTAACACACACCATCAGGCATAGGTATCCCTTCTATTTTTCCAAATTTTGCTAAAATACTGTCACGTACATGTGGTCACAATAAAGCAATTACAACTAATTTTGCTTTATCATTAAACATTTAGCACACAAATACAGCAGTACAGTACAGCACCATTCAATAAAGATGTGTGAACCACCTAGGAAACATGTCAAAAACTACCCAGCGGGGGGATGCCACCATGCTCAGATTCACTGCAACCAGAAAACAACAAAAGGTTCAACAGACACAGACAGACATATACACACACACACACTGTGGATTCAATTCAACATGAAAAAGCATTTTAGGTGATTGCAGAACTGTAATGCAACATTAAATGGAGTGTGTTCCCTTGTTCAGAGTTTCTATCTGCATGCTTCATAATGTGCTTCACATCACAAATGTCAGTAGTACATCCCTCATACACACTCAAAAGATAAAGGGTAACACAGACATCCTTCTGAACCCTAACACCTTTCACCTGACCTTGAAACTGGGAGGGCTACATTAGTCTTGTCCTCTTCTCCTCAACAGACAGAAACACACTGTCCAGTCCAGCTACCTCACCTTCTCCTCTCACATGTGATTGTCACTGCATGCACAGTAGCATCAGCCTCACCCACCTGCAGGAACTCTGCTAGTGCAGCAGCTGTACCGTGTTAGTACCATACCACATTCCTAGACCCAACTCCTTCAGTTTTACATCAGCACCCATTTTTTGAAGAATAAAAAGTATATAACTTTAACATCAGAGTCTGACTCAAAATCACCTTAAACTTTCTGAAATTAAGCCACCATCAGCAACTCACCCCAACATCTCTAACAAAGTTCATTACTATTAGAAAAATGTTGAGTGTCTACATGCGCTGTGTGCAGCAGCTTAACAGACTCACACAACACCTCCCTTTTGTATACTATATAAATTACTCTAATTCTACATACATACATGCATACACACAGACAGACACACACACACACACGTTTGAAGAGAATGAGAGAGGGAGGGATACATATATTTATACATTTTCTATAATAGATTATGATGCTTCTGTCTTGTTATTAAACAAACCTCAATCCACCAAAACAAATGTGGAAATGCAAAATTATAACAAGATAGATTTACTTGTAGTACTTAAACAATAAAGAAAACAGAATTTAGATATTAAATGTCAGCCATCTCTGAAATGTTAAAAGTTATAATGAATAATTGTTTCCTACGGGAGCAACCTTACACATTATTTATTAAACCACTGAACCTCAATGAGTTATAACAAGAAAATTATGTTGTGCTCAACACTTTTCAAGCCACCATAAACATTTAACAATTTACTACTCAGTTCAGTTTTTCAAACTTTCTAATTAAACTATGTGTAACAATGGCCATAGCTTACCCTAAATAAAAGGCTGCCTTGCACCTGGTACTAAACTGAGAGGTTAAAATTCTTTGATTTTCCATTTTTTATGAAAGTATATACACATTTTGAATCATTACCTTTTCTTCTGAGTCTTTAGGTTCAGTGAAGAATAAGAAGGTCAGGAAAGAAGTTATCCGTGGTAGAAGGCTCCCTCCGAAACTTTTAGGTTTTTAAAGTGCATACCGGTAGGGATGACAATCTTCAAAATCTATAAACTTAAATGGAATTTATCCCAGCTTTACTGCTTTTAGTTTGTTTGTTTGTGTCCTTCGGCTTTTCCCGGTTAGGGGTCGCCACAGCGGAACTCCGGTCCGCTAATTATTGGCAGTAGAGTTCTATGTGCTGGCTTGCCAGGCCTAACGCACAACCTTCAACGAAGGAACGCCCATTCATGCATGTCGTCACACAGAAGACGCTCTAACTGAGAATCGAACGAGCAACGTCTAACTGCAGCTACTACGTGTGGACTATACCATGTAAAAAATAAATGTAGGGGCAACAGCATAATGTTAATATACTTTGGCTCATGTCTGAAGGCAGTTTTGTTTTGAAACATCCCTATATTCCCACAGACTACATGGCTCATTCCAAGTGAACTGAGAAGCACTGTGGCAATCCGACAGAAGAGAAGGAACAGGGGCTGCCAGCATGTGTGTGCAAATTTGGGTTAACAAGTAAGTGCACTCAGATGTATGCTTAATTAAAATAAAAGCACTGCAGTAATTTTTTCAGCCAAAATCTCAAGCAAACAACATGCAAGGTATGGCCTCGGGTAACATGTGATTGGTAGGCAACAGCTGCTTTCATTTTATTGTTTGCTGGAAACTTGGTAATGCTATGTTGCACATGTTTACATTTATTTACTGTATGCTTCTACTTCATGCAGAGTTCAGAGATGCACTCACACTGAAAGATGACTAGGAAACATCATGTGCAATCAGACGAGGCACCCTGCAAAAAGTACTGCTGAAGGGTGCCTTTTCTAACTTGCTGGATTGAGGTTGGGTGTTTTCTAATGCAATAGTCCCTTATTTTTTCACAATGCAGTTCATCTTGCATAGTGACATTTCTGCCATTCTTGTAAATCACTGAGGAATACATTCAGTCAAGTAATGCTAGAGTTGATGTTAAAGTCCCATGCTTCGTATTTTTCATAAAATGCATGCTCCTGAAATCTTTTATTCTGTTATCCATTTAACCTCTTAACTGCAGAATCAAGGAAAATATAGAATAATCAGGTACAATCAGGGATACTTTTTTAAATATCAGTACTATTAAATTAAGAAGTTGATAGAATAAGATGAGTTTTCTTGATTTTCCAGCAAATGATAAAAAGAAAACAGCTGTTGCCTACCAAGCACACGTTACTCGAGGTCATACCTTGCATGTTGTTTGCTTGAGATTTTGGCTCAAAAATGCCAAAATCGTGGTCTATTTTTAAATATTTCTCTAAATGATTACAAATTTTAACAAAACAAAAGGTGCTTCATCAACACGTATTTTATGACCCCAGCGAAGTATGAAACTCATTACTGACTGAAATCAACAATGGTTTATGATGCGAACTTGTCTCTGTCATGAAACATAAGGGATAATTTTTAAAAATGCTACTGTGATTTACTTGGTTTTCTACAGAACAAAAAATTTACATTACCATGCATTTCTAAAGAATAAGCAAGATTACTGTCAGGATGCGAACGTTTTTATACTTTTACTTTCTTCCACATGCAGAGCCTACCCACTGTTTTTGCTCTGTCACTTAGTAAGCAATTATTGTAGGCAGTAGAACAGCTTGGTAGTTCTGCATGTAGATGGCATCAACTGAAAGGAATCGCATCAAAGGTCAAAATAAAGTATGATATTTTAAATATGGCTCTATTTTGCTTAAATAGAACAGCAAGGTATTAGTTAATATGCATTTTATAAACAGTAAGATGTACGGAAGTGCAGCACTTGGCCACATCCTGTGATTTACCATGAAATCAAACAGGGCAAATCAACGAGGAGGTCCGCTCTGTTCAGGATGACTATTTATGCAGGTATCTCTCAATGACCACTATCAAGGGGTAATTTGTGTTTTGTTATTATCCCAAAACAGAGCCAGTAAACTGTTTTACCTTGCTCATTTTAAGCAATTAGTAAAGGTTTCCCCAATAACGGAAGAGTACCAAATAAAGTAACGTATATGTAAGACAGGTGCAGAAGCCGATTCAGTGAAAAAGTACAGTAGAGCACCAAACGAGGGATACGCACAACTGCACCACTTTGGCGGGATTTCTTCAAGATTTGCCTAAGGAAAATTAAAATTACCTCAGATTCTCTGAGCACTGATATTTTATTCTCTCTTGTGAATTCCTGGAACAAGGTCTTTGGGATCAAATCTGCACTTTTGGCTTAGCCACTACTACCAAGTGCTTTTTCTAGTAACTGGGAAATCCACTCTATTCGAAACTATTGCCAAACACAACTTCAGGGAACTACAGTTTGAGATGCAGTTGGTGGAACTATTGAGGATTGTAGAAAAGAGAACACCAGCAACAAGAGTGGACTGTAGATAGTAGTTTATTAATAAACTACCGAAACACCAAGTAGGTTCCACATACCGGTTTCGGCTCGGATTCAAACCTAGCCTTCTTCAGTGTATAACAATAGAACCAATCAAAAGAAAAGAGGTGCTTATATATAATATACAATTCAATGATTGGTTGTATAAACTTATAAGTCAAGCTCATGAATATTAAACATAATAATATGCCTGACATCTCAATAATAAAACGCAACAAACATATCTCCAAATACATAGAAAATACAATGACATATCATGTTCAAAAATATCAAAAATATTGAATCTATTATATTTGTTATATTTTATAAATATTCATTTAATCCTGGATTTAGTAAAGCACCAAGTTTGGTGATCCACTTCTTTTCTTTTAGATCCAGTTTGGTATGCCAACCACCTTTATTGGTTCTGTCACCAATAATTTTATCAATTATTGTGAAACGAAATTGTGCCCTGTTGTGTATCAGTGTATGTTTATATAATGCATTAGATGTTTTTTTACATCTAATATCACTCAAATGTTCCGATATCCGTAGCTTAACTGGTCGAGAAGTTTGTCCAACATAAAATGAATGGCAGCTACAATGTGCCATATAAATGGCCCAATCCGTGTTGCAATTGGCAAAAAATTTTATATCAAACACCTTATTGCTGTTTCTACTGGTAAACTCTTTTGTTTTTGCTATGAATTTGCAATTAACACAGTGACCACAGGGGAAACAACCTATAAGTTTATCACCCAAAATGGTTGTTTGATATGCATTTGATAAAGAAGATTCAAAATGGTGTTTGTAATGGTTAAAGTATCCCGCTAAGTTTTTACCCTTTCGAAACGAAAATAAACATGTGTTGGGAACAATAGATTTGGTTTTGGCATCTGCTTCCAGTATATTCCAATTTCCCTTGATGATATTAATAAAAGTATTAGTGTTTCTACCATATGTGGTAGTAAAACGCAATGTACTTGTCTTGTTTGGTTTTTGTTTGTACGTTAACAAATTTGATCTATGTAAGCCTGAGGCATGATTCAAAGCCATTGTAACATAACCTGAATTGTAACCCCTATTCCTAAATCTAGTATACAGATCTTGAGCATGATGACCAAAACTGACATTATCAGAGCAATTTCTTCTCATTCTGATGAATTGTGATTTTGGAATGTTTTTAGCAATATGTTTTGGATGAAAACTGGAGGCGTGGAGAATGGTATTATACTCGGGAAACTTTCTATAGGTCTCAGTTTTGAGAGTATTATCCATATTCCTTGTTACCAAAACATCCAAAAAAGTTATGGATTTTTGATCATAATTAATGGTAAATTTTATCCCCCATTTGTTGTCATTCAGATATTCTACAAATTCAAGGAGATATGGAATATCCGATCTCCACACCATCCAGCAGTCATCCAAATATCTGCGCCAGATGTCTATGTCAGGCAAAAAAAGGTTGTGAGTAACATCATAGATCATAATATGTTCCAAATAAGCCATAAATAGGTCAGCATATATGGGGGCAAAAGATGCCCCCATAGCTGTACCATTAATTTGCAAAAAACATTCCTGATTGTAGAAGAAAACATTTTTGGTCAATACATGCTCGGTTAGATTTAACAATAAAGTATTGAATCCTGGTTGATACATATTGGATTGATGTAACCAAAATTCAATAGCATCAAGTCCGGCCCAGTGTGGAATGCTTGTATATAATGAGCTCACATCCAAAGTACAGAGCCACCAGTTTGAATCTAACTGCATATCATCGACAATGCTCAAAAATTGAGTAGTGTCCTGTATGCGAGATCTCACATAAGGTAGTAAAGGTTTTAAATACATAGTCAAAAATTCAGAAAGTGGTTCTGTGAGTGAGCCCATACCCGACACGATAGGCCTACCTGGTGGATGAAAAAAGTCTTTATGTATTTTAGGTAGAAAATAAATGTATTGTCTAATGGGGTCAGAAATTGTTAAATGGTTTAATGTTTTCTTGGATATGATGCCATTATCAAAAGCTGAATGTAAAAAATCATCAATTTGTTTTTTAAATACTGGAGTAGGGTCCAGTGGCATCTTTGTGTAGAACCGAGCATCATTCAACTGCTTATAAGCTTCATTATCATAATAGCTCCAATCTAACACTACCACTGCCCCTCCTTTGTCTGCATTGATAATAACCAAATCCTTGTTACGTACTAGTTCTTCCAAACAAGATTTCTCAACATCTGTCATATTATTGGACATAGGTAAACCATGATTATACTGAAAGTGTAACTCATTTAAAACACTACGTAAAAATAAATTAACAGTGGGGTGCATAGGGGGTATAAATGATGAACTATGGTATTTAAAAGAATCCAATTGTGCTAAACCACCATCTTCTTTGTCCTGAAAAAATAACTTAAGATTCATTAATCTGCAAAATGAAAATAAATCTTGTGTAAAATTATCCTCAGACACAAAAAACCCAGGAATAAAAGACAATCCTTTATTTAGTAATGATATTTGTTCAGCTGTTAATGTAATCTTTGAAATATTGTGTACATTATTTACTTGTTCGACAACATTTGCATCAAGTTTTCCAGACTTGTAACTTTTTTTGTGCTTCCTACCACCCCTCCTCCCTCTATGTTCCCTAAAGGGGATATGTTGTTTTTCCGTTTGGGGTTTGGGGAATCCAAAGTGGACTGTGTCTCCGTGTCTGTCCCTGATGATGTGTCATAGTCCGTCGATTCTACATTAGTACCCCTTGTTTTGAGTATGGACCTCGGGCGTTTCCTTTTAAAATTAGATGAATTCTTATTTTTAGTTTTAATCTGCCCCTCTTGAAATTTGACATGTCTAACATTTTTGAAAGGTTGCCCTTTCTCATAGTCCGTAATGTCACGAGAAAATTTTTTAATTTTTCTCTCCTTCAAAATGGTTTCAAAACTCAATAATTCACTACTTAGTTTTGATAACAAGGCAGGAAAAAATGTCTCATTTTGATAATAATTGCATTCTTGAATAGATTCTAGGACTGAGTTAGTCTCTTTATCAATAATTCTAGTATAGTAATCAGATAAAGAGCTAACAAACTTCATTGAATATTCCTGTTGAATTTGGGCCCATTCAGTCATTAAATTATCATCAGGATCTCCCACAAGTGGTTGAATTTTGACCCTGAGACCTCTTGGACAAATGCCCTTAGCCAAATAGGCCTTCAATAATTTGTGATGCCAAACATTAGATCTCAAAGTTTTCATATTTTTGTTTAAGTTCGCAAAGAGTGTCTCACATTTTTGTTCTGGTTTGATGGTAGTGGTACTACCAGAGGCCATGGGTTCATTGCCAATTCCAAAAGGTGCAAGATCATCCTTATCCGCTGAAAGATCCAAAAGTATTTTATTTAGATCCATGATTGATATCTAATTCTTAATTTAAGTTATTACCACGTCCTGTAAATCCTAGACAATAATGGTCATGTATTATAAATGCATAAATAATGCACACTATGGCCACGTCAGCTGCAGGACAATAATGGTATAATAAAATCAACAAAAGTACAAATCGAACATAATGTTTGGCACACAAATTCAAAGATAGACTCAATCAAAAAAGCCTAGAATATATTTTGGGGTTCCAAAGTCCCAATATTCAACCGTGTTGCAAAAGCTGAAGGAAATTCAATGAAGTTTGAAAATTGCTAGAAAAACATAGTTTGAAATTATGTCTATAGTTATATATAAAATAGTGGGCATATCACACTATAATCGTTTAATAAAACTATTTCAAAAGTAACAAGCCCACTTATCAGTCCCAAAGTTTTGGATGAAACAATCTAATCAACCCCTAATAGATATTTTACAAACAAGGCTTATTGCTAAGAAATGGTATGTCCAAAAAAGCTGATGTTATGTATTGTATTAATACTCCTAAATAACATCAACCCTATGGTGAGTTAGACCAATGATTTGCTATATCAAGTATAGTATGATGTACAAAATAGAAACGGTTAAGTAACTATCATAACCTATACTTTTTGTAGCATAAAGAATCCACTATTTAAAAAAGGGAATATTATTTAGTATGAAAATATATCAACTTGCCTATCCCTCACATAACCACTATTGGGACGTAGTGTATAAACACTAATATTATGACATCAATACTTGTAACAAACAAAATAATTACCTAATATTCATCAGTTGATTGTTAACATTGGCATGCTCATAACAATAACCAAAACACTGCTCATCCCTAGTTATTATTAATCAAAGAAGTGGATTATCATAACCTATACTATTTAATAGCATAAAGAATAAGAAGTTATGTACCTACCATAACGTTCCATGTTAGTTGTCTTCTCTCGCCTTCTTTCTTGCTTGATGGGTTCGGAGCCGATCCTCGGCTCCGACTCGGCACTTGCTTTAGCTCGAGAACTCCTTTTACCAGCTCGAGGCAGCCCCATATCCCATGATGCAAGGCAGTAAGTACCCAGATCTCGTTTGTTGACAAAGGGCAATAACACCAAGCATAAAATACTTCCCAAAGGAAGAAGAAACTTACAGATGGAAAAAGGACCAGGTCTGAATGGTCTTTAGCATAATAGTTTCTTATACAAGGTCTGTCCAGGCCAGGGGAAGGAGGGGAGGTCGCAAGAAAGAAGGCGAGAAGACAACTAACATGGAACGTTATGGTAGGTACATAACTTCTTAATGTTAAGTTGTCAATCTCGCCTTCATTCTTGCTTGATGGGACCGCGTCCTAGCACCTCTATCCTGGGTGGCTCAATGGAACAAACTCTTGAGGACTGTAGAGCCAAAACTGGCTCTGTCCCTGGAGGCCAAGTCCAATTTGTAATGGGAAACAAAAGTGCGAGGAGTGGCCCAAGTGGCGCTGCACAAATAGTGTCCAAAGGCAGTCTAGCTTGAAAGGCTGTAGAAGTAGCTAAACTCCTAGTTGAATGTGCTTTAGGTTTTGAGCACAGCTGTTTTCCCCTGATCGTATAAATTTCAGTGATGACCGAAGAAAGCCATCTGGACAAAGTCACTTTAGAAACAGGAAGGCCTTTTTATTATCCGCATAGGAAACAAAAAGTTGATCAGATTTTCTAAATTTTTTGTTCTGTCCAAATAATATCTAAGCTGACGGTGGACGCCAAGATAATGTAGCTTTTGTTCAGCTCTATCTGAATAGTTAGGAAAAATACAGGAGATCAATGGATTGATTCAGATTGTTTTTGAAGCGACCTTAGGTAAAAAGGATGGATTAGTTCTCAAAGATACTCTGTCTTTGTGAAAAATCAAATAGGGGGTCGAACCGAAGAGCATGAAGTTCAGACACCCTCCTGGCAGATGTAATAGCCACTAGGAATAACGTTTTCCAAGAAAGATATTTTAGGGAACAAGAAACAGCTGGCTCGAAGCGGGGAAGAATCAAGGATGTCAGCACTAAATTTAGATCCCACTGAGGAGGAGGATTCCTGATTGGAGGCTTTAGTAGGAAAATCCCTTTCAAAAAGGCCCTGCAGAGCCTATGGGACATAATATTATGATCTGCTATCCCGACATGAAAATTAGAAATAGCAGCCAACTGAACTCTGACTGTGGAAGAAGAGGAGCCTGCATGAAAAATCTCTGCTAAGAAGTCCAGAACTGCCTGAACAGGGGCAGTAAAAGGATCAATATTTTGGGCCTTGGCCCAATAAGAGAAACGTTCCATTTGCTTGTGTAAATCCTCCTGGTAGAGGATTTTAGTGAAGTTACTATGATATCTCTAACTGGGTTAGAGATCAAAGGAAGCCTGGCTAAGGAAGGAAGTGGAGCAACCATGCTGTGAGGTTGAGAGAAGGGATTGACCGGTGCAGCTGACCGGATTGGTGAATCAGTAGATCTGGCACTGGGTCCAGATGCCACGGCTGCACCAAAAGGTGATGATGGAGGAACGGAACCAAACTTGTCGAGGCCAGTAAGGGGCAATGAGAATCAATTTGGCTCTCAAACGGTAGCTTTCTGGATCACCTGAGGGATCAGAGGAAATGGAGGAAGGCATAAAGAAGTCCCTGGGGCCAATCCTGGGTCAGAGCGTCTCTGGGGGATGGCCTGATAGAGGAAGAGGCTGAAGAAGTCTGGACATTTGCTGTTTTGGGGAGTAGCAAAAAGATCGCAACATGGACGACCCCATTCCAGAAAAATCTCTTCCGCTACGGATTGCTTGAGAGACCACTCGTGAGGCATGAGAATAGCTCTGCTCAATCTGTCCGCTATAATGTTGGTTTTCCCAGGGATATGCGTTGCTACCAGAAACCGATGAGAGGAGATCGCCCATTGCCAAAGTCTGAGCGCTTCTCGACACAAGGGGTAGGACTTGGTTCCGCCCTGTTTGTTGATATACCACACTACAGACATGTTGTCTGTGTGGACTGCAATTGTCCCTACGGGAAGAAAGTCGTTGAGGGCTTGCAACGTTAAAAGCACTGCTCTCATCTCCAGGACATTTATGTGCAGATGGTACTCGAACGGTTGCCACGCCCCATGAACCATCCTGCCCTGATAATGACCCCCACCCGATCAGGGAGGCATCCGTGGTGACAGTGGCTATCGGGGACGGAGGTACAAAGCACCTGCCTTGGTGAACCTGAGACGATGTGATCCACCAAGCAAGATGTTCTTTGCATGTTTGTGTCACCAGAATCTGGTGACGCATTGGGAGTTGCTGGTATGACCACTGTGTGAACAGCATCCACTGAAGGAGGCATGTAGAATCGAGCCAGGGAAGAAGAGTAATGGCCGCAGCCATGAGACCTAATACCTTTAGAACCATTCTGGTCTGTACTTTCTTGCTGGCCAGAATGATCCTGACATGAGTCTGAATGTCTGAAACTCTTTGTTCTGTAAGGGTAGCTGACATCCGAACAGTGTTTAAGTTTGCGCCTATGAAGGTAATAGACTGGCAGGGCGATAAGGATGACTTTTCAAGTTGACTGAGATGCCCAAATGAGAACAAAGGTCTATTGTGTAATCCCTGGCTTGTATAAGCTGATGCCTGGTGGTGGCTGACAGGAGCCAGTCGTCGAGATACGGAAACACCTGGAATCCTTGACGTCTCAGGTGAGCCGTGACCACTGCCATGCATTTGGTGAACACTCTGGGGGCTGTAGTGAGACCAAAGGGCAGGGCTCTGAACTGGAAATGACTGGACCCCAGCCGAAGCGGAGAAATCTCCTGGAGCATCTGTGAATTTTGATGTGATAGTACGCATCCTGAAGATCTATTGAGCACATCCAGTTGTCCTTCTGTAAGAAGGGCAGAATTGACTGAAGAGTGACCATTCGAATCTTGTCTTCCTGACAGACTTGTTGAGTCTGCTGAGATCCAATATTGGTCTCCAGTCTCCCGTCTTTTGGGGACCAAAAGAACCTTGAGTAGATTCCGGCTCTGAATGGTCTATTGTAACTGGCTGAATGGCTCTTTTGCAGTAGTTTTGCGATTTCTAACTCTGCAATGTCCCTTAGACCGGGTGGTACATCTGGAAGGGAACTTGAGGGAAGGACTTTCCTCGAAAGGAATTATGTAACCCTTGGATATGATCGACTGTACCCATCTGTCTTGAGTGAGGGAATGCCAGGCTTCTGGGTACAGTGATAATCTTCCCCCGACTGCCTCCAAGGAGGGACAGCCGGGCAACACCTCAGGGATGCTGAAAGGGCTTATCAGAGAGAGGCTCCCTGTTTCCCTGGTTCTTCGGACCCTGTTGTTGTTACCCCCTCTGCCTCTAGGGGTAAACTGACCACGTGAATCCGGCGTGACTCCTTGGGATTTACGGAACCACATCTTCCCACCCTTCTGTCCTTTGGGATAAGGCCTAGAAGGGGTGGAAAAACGGACTCCAACAGCAGAAAGAGTCTTGCCGTCCTGCTCACACCTGGTCAAGGTCTCCTTCACCTGAGGGCCAAACAAAGCTGACCCATCAAAGGGAGAATTTGTGAAGGACGCCTTAAAGGGATCCGCAAAATCACATAGCCGCATCCAGGCTTGGCGTCTAAGAGCCACACCTGTGCCTGCGGCTCTACTCGCCCATCCGCAGCATAAGATATTAGCCGCATGGAGGAGTTAGCAATGGAATTGAGGGTTCCTAGCTGCGAAGCAATCTTTTCTTGAGCCCCTGCAGCTGTAGGATCCTGAACTACTTCTCCCAGCTCCTTCAGGATATCTCTGGAGTCTGGTGAAGTGACAAAGATAATTCAGCGACGCATAGCAAAGGTCGCTGAGGAAAACATCCGCTTGCCGTACCTATCCATGGTCCTAGAGTCCTTATTAGGAGGATGGACGGGCACGGAAGGATCTGCAAGTTCCTTTTTGGTGGCCGCAGCCACCACCATGGCATCAGCGGGACACCCTTGGTTAGGAATTGTTTGTCACTAGGGGCAGTGATAAATTTAGAAGGCCTCCTAGGGACTGGCTCTACAGAGTCAGGAGCTGTCCACGCCTTCGTGCAATAACCTGCATAAGGGGTCGAAGGCGGAGACACCCAGGAGGTGGAGGGCCGAGATCCAAACGCCTCTAGGTATACTGACTCATCCTCAGAGGGATTGTTGGTGGGCCAGTTTCCCTCTGTTTGAGAAGTTCTAGGATGTCTGAAAAGAGACATCCTCAGAGGGGATCTAGGGGATCCCTCTGACTCATCAAAGTCAGTATCCAGTGACAGACTCGGGGAGTCTACATGCTTCCTCTTACAAGTCCTCTTCCTAGGAGGATCTCCCGAAACATCAGGAGAATCCTCGGAAGAGGGGAAATTCCCAATGGGGAAACCTGAGGCGGAGGATCTCTGGGTCCTGTAGCAAGAGAAGTGGCAGAGATGTCAACAGGTACCATAGAGGGAGGAGCTACGGGAAGAGACTGCTGACTGATACCAGTGGCCAGTACACTCTTCATCACCTCGAATGCTCCCTCCCAGGCAGGTCCGAGAGAACCCGCTCCAAGAGCTAGGAACTCCAGGAACCACCGAAAGGAAGTCTCCGAGGCAGATGTCGGAGCCGAGCTCACCAAGGCCGAGGCTCCAAGGGAAGAGCGGGCTCGGACAAGGGTCCGATGCCACTCACCCCTCGGAGGAGACCATGGTAGCCCGACCACCGAATCCCTCTAAGGAAGAGGAGATAAGAGTAGGGGCTGAAGGAACAGAAGGGGTATCCGTCCTCCAGCCATAGCAGTAACCATGCCCGAAGACTCCAACTCCAAGCTCTGGGGTAGAGTTGAAGGAGGAACTGTAACGGGTGTGGACCAACAGTCGCCTGCTGAGACAGACTGTGTAGCATTTGGGCCAGTACCTGTGACTTGAGTAATCTACTGACCACTCTCTCTAGGTCATGATCTGACAACCTGGATGACCTTGAAGATCGGCTCCGATGGCTCCGTTCCGACAGAAGAGGCGGCCGAGCCGAAAGTATCGGCTCCAAGGAAGGAGACCTCGACCTCTTCCTGAATGGGCCATCGGAGCCGATACTACAGATCCTGTCGGCACCGACTTCGGAGCCGACAGAACGTTCGATGTATCGGCTCCAGCCGGAGCCGATACAGCTACAAAGTAACGGTGTCGGAGCCGATCGGAGCCGACACCGATGCCTGTGCCACATGGGTGTCGGAGCCGATCGGAGCCGACATCGAAGTGGTCAAACAGATTCGGCACCGATAGCCATCGGCGCCGAAAGCTTTGGATCCAGAATCGGCTCCAGCCGAGCCGATCTCGACATTGTCACGAGTCGGAGCCGAGGCCGCAGGCTTAGAAACAGAAGCCTGGGCCTTGGCAGTTTTAGTTGATTTTGTGGAGCCGACTTAGCTGGAGAGCCCTCCGGCTTAAGAAGACCCTGAGAATCAACTTGTTACGTCTCTCCTGCAGGACTCTCTGGCTGAAGGAGTGACAAATAGCACAGGAGTCCTGCAGGTGAAGAGGGCCCAAACAATACAGGCAAGAAGTGTGACCGTCTGTCAGAGACATCTTCTGACAGCACGAGTCACACTTCTTAAAACCTGAAACCCTCTCCTTAGACATGGTGCCGACACAACACACACAGACACACCAGTCAAAATAAATTAAACAAAATACCAAGAGGTATTTTATAAAAACACCAACACACACACCCTAACAGGGGGGGGGATGGGATAGGGAAAACTGACTAACAAAAAATTAAAAGAGACAGGGATTTCTGTCAGAAAAAGGGTAGAAATAAATTTAAACTATCAAAAAATTAGTTTTAAACTAAAAGGGGCTTGAAATATCACAAATGTGAACTACTTACCAGGAGCTGGTAAAGAGAAGACCTCCCAAGCGAAGCGGCAAACGAGATCTGGGTACTTACTGCCTTGCATCATGGGATATGGGGCTGCCTCGAGCTGGTAAAAGGAGTTCTCGAGCTAAAGCAAGTGCCGAGTCGGAGCCGAGGATCGGCTCCGAACCCATCAAGCAAGAATGAAGGCGAGATTGACAACTTAACATTCTGCTATTAAGAAAGGGGAAATATTATTTTATATGAAAATATATCAACTTGCCTATCCCTCAAATAACCACTATTGGGGCATAGTATATGAATACTAATGTTGTAACATCAATACTTGTAACAAACAATATAAATTCCTAATATTCATCAGCTAAATGTTAGCATTGGCATACTCATAACAATATCCAAAACACTGCTCATCCCTAGTTGTTATTGATCAAAATAGTAAATGAAAACCATCAAATTGTGCCTATCCAACTTACATTAATAATGATTACTGTATAGATGTAAATAAAAAAGTGCTAATATAATATTGAGTTGTTATACAAAGTTATTGCACTTGTAATATATTAAACATAGAGCATAGGTCACCAAATGATTTTCATTGCCGCTCAAAAAAGTTTCAAAAAATAACAGCTCACTAATTAGCGTTGCTACGCCCTTCATAAGGTGATGTCCAATTTTAACATTCCACAAAAATAGGAACATACAGTCAATTAAGATAGTTGCATGAATACACTTGATATTCATATACATGTATTTCAACAATAATCGCTCAAAACCCATAGGATGCATGAAACAAAATATGGCACTATTATAAATTATAAATGCCCTAAACAATGCTTCATGCCATCAATCACTGTGCCCTAGAAGAAACAATAGTTAGATAGTAAATACATATAGATGCCGTTAGTAACACAAATGGTAAAACGGCCACTCAAAGAAATTCAAATATTCTCAATACACAGTCGTAATATATTAGCTGTCCATAAGAAAAGTTCACCATAACAATGATTTTACTATTGAGTGCGATGAATTCCGTACAGCTAATAATAGTATGTAATATAGATAGATGTCGTCTCACTGTTCTGTGTATTGCGACCCTTCAAAAGTCAGCATCAGCCAAATTATGGTTCCATACTGTACCCATAAGATGCGTTAGGCAAAATGTACCACTATTTACTATATTAAAGACCAGAAAGCTCACAGTAACATCAGTCGCTAGGATATAGATGAAAATTAAATGTTGGATAACTGTATGTCGTTGGTAGCACAAATCATAAACACCCACTGAAAAAAATCCAAATGTTCTTAGTACACAGTTATAATACAATAATTGTCCACAAAAAAAGGTTTGACCATAACCGTTATTCTGCTTAAAATACGATGAGTTCCGTTTACTAATATTGGTATGAAATGCAGATAGATGTAAGCATACCACTGTATATATTATGGCCCATCAATGATTAATCTCAGCCACGGTATGGTTATAGACAGTCAAAACAAGATGGCGCATCGTGCACAATGCCTCGTAACTCACTTTGTCCAAGAGAAAAGAATCCAGTTAAAGCATGTAGGCAGACCAATATTTTAAATATGATATGTCCTGAGGTCATGAAGCTCAAATGTCAAACTGAGCCGAAAATGAGCTAGAACAAAATAGAAATAGAACCACCATAGAAACCTGAACGGTAAGGCGAACACGCCGACACAGTCCAAACGATTCCCCCAGCAGGAAGTGAAGCAACGTAAATCAAGCAAAGTATTTCCTGCACGTAGGGAGTTGCACGGCTATGAAGCAAGAAATAACAAAAAAGAGAACGCCAGCAACAAGAGTGGACTGTAGATAGTAGTTTATTAATAAACTACCGAAACACCAAGTAGGTTCCACATACCGGTTTCGGCTCGGATTCAAACCTAGCCTTCTTCAGTGTATAACAATAGAACCAATCAAAAGAAAAGAGGTGCTTATATATAATATACAATTCAATGATTGGTTGTATAAACTTATAAGTCAAGCTCATGAATATTAAACATAATAATATGCCTGACATCTCAATAATAAAACGCAACAAACATATCTCCAAATACATAGAAAATACAATGACATATCATGTTCAAAAATATCAAAAATATTGAATCTATTATATTTGTTATATTTTATAAATATTCATTTAATCCTGGATTTAGTAAAGCACCAAGTTTGGTGATCCACTTCTTTTCTTTTAGATCCAGTTTGGTATGCCAACCACCTTTATTGGTTCTGTCACCAATAATTTTATCAATTATTGTGAAACGAAATTGTGCCCTGTTGTGTATCAGTGTATGTTTATATAATGCATTAGATGTTTTTTTACATCTAATATCACTCAAATGTTCCGATATCCGTAGCTTTTAAACCATTTAACAATTTCTGACAAACATTAAACCATTTAACAATTTCTGACCCCATTAGACAATATATTTATTTTCTACCTAAAATACATAAAGACTTTTTTCATCCACCAGGTAGGCCTATTGTGTCGGGTATGGGCTCACTCACAGAACCACTTTCTGAATTTTTGACTATGTATTTAAAACCTTTACTACCTTATGTGAGATCTCGCATACAGGACACTACTCAATTTTTGAGCATTGTCGATGATATGCAGTTAGATTCAAACTGGTGGCTCTGTACTTTGGATGTGAGCTCATTATATACAAGCATTCCACACTGGGCCGGACTTGATGCTATTGAATTTTGGTTACATCAATCCAATATGTATCAACCAGGATTCAATACTTTATTGTTAAATCTAACCGAGCATGTATTGACCAAAAATGTTTTCTTCTACAATCAGGAATGTTTTTTGCAAATTAATGGTACAGCTATGGGGGCATATTTTGCCCCCATATATGCTGACCTATTTATGGCTTATTTGGAACATATTATGATCTATGATGTTACTCACAACCTTTTTTTGCCTGACATTGACATCTGGCGCAGATATTTGGATGACTGCTGGATGGTGTGGAGATCGGATATTCCATATCTCCTTGAATTTGTAGAATATCTGAATGACAACAAATGGGGGATAAAATTTACCATTAATTATGATCAAAAATCCATAACTTTTTTGGATGTTTTGGTAACAAGGAATATGGATAATACTCTCAAAACTGAGACCTATAGAAAGTTTCCCGAGTATAATACCATTCTCCACGCCTCCAGTTTTCATCCAAAACATATTGCTAAAAACATTCCAAAATCACAATTCATCAGAATGAGAAGAAATTGCTCTGATAATGTCAGTTTTGGTCATCATGCTCAAGATCTGTATACTAGATTTAGGAATAGGGGTTACAATTCAGGTTATGTTACAATGGCTTTGAATCATGCCTCAGGCTTACATAGATCAAATTTGTTAACGTACAAACAAAACCAAACAAGACAAGTACATTGCGTTTTACTACCACATATGGTAGAAACACTAATACTTTTATTAATATCATCAAGGGAAATTGGAATATACTGGAAGCAGATGCCAAAACCAAATCTATTGTTCCCAACACATGTTTATTTTCGTTTCGAAAGGGTAAAAACTTAGCGGGATACTTTAACCATTACAAACACCATTTTGAATCTTCTTTATCAAATGCATATCAAACAACCATTTTGGGTGATAAACTTATAGGTTGTTTCCCCTGTGGTCACTGTGTTAATTGCAAATTCATAGCAAAAACAAAAGAGTTTACCAGTAGAAACAGCAATAAGGTATTTGATATAAAATTTTTGCCAATTGCAACACGGATTGGGCCATTTATATGGCACATTGTAGCTGCCATTCATTTTATGTTGGACAAACTTCTCGACCAGTTAAGCTACGGATATCGGAACATTTGAGTGATATTAGATGTAAAAAAACATCTAATGCATTATATAAACATACACTGATACACAACAGGGCACAATTTCGTTTCACAATAATTGATAAAATTATTGGTGACAGAACCAATAAAGGTGGTTGGCATATCAAACTGGATCTAAAAGAAAAGAAGTGGATCACCAAACTTGGTGCTTTACTAAATCCAGGATTAAATGAATATTTATAAAATATAACAAATATAATAGATTCAATATTTTTGATATTTTTGAACATGATATGTCATTGTATTTTCTATGTATTTGGAGATATGTTTGTTGCGTTTTATTATTGAGATGTCAGGCATATTATTATGTTTAATATTCATGAGCTTGACTTATAAGTTTATACAACCAATCATTGAATTGTATATTATATATAAGCACCTCTTTTCTTTTGATTGGTTCTATTGTTATACACTGAAGAAGGCTAGGTTTGAATCCGAGCCGAAACCGGTATGTGGAACCTACTTGGTGTTTCGGTAGTTTATTAATAAACTACTATCTACAGTCCACTCTTGTTGCTGGCGTTCTCTTTTTTGTTATTTCTTGCTTCATAGCCGTGCAACTCCCTACGTGCAGGAAATACTTTGCTTGATTGTAGAAAAGGTCACCTGATTGAAACCTCCAATTGTATCTCCCGATGCATATTTGACGCAAGCAATAAAAAAAGTGCTGGGAAAATAAAACGGAAAGATACTGTGTTGGCAGCACATTAATGGATTTCTATAGAAGAACAGTGCATTTCCTTTAAGCCACAGATGAATAATGGCTTTAAAAAGGGGGAGGCGCGCGCCCCTGTGCCCAGGCCTAAATCCGCCACTGCGTCTCATAAAATTACAACTTACTCTTTCAAATGCTTTCTCTGCATCAAGACCCACCAATAACAGACATATTTTCTTACCTTCTGCTTCCCTCTAGATCATCATTGTTCTATTAATGTTGTCAACTATTTGCCTTCCCTCCAAAAAACACAGTGATCCATATCTATCAATGCTGGCAACACCTTTGCCTTGCTTTTAGCTAGTATATACATAAATACTTGAAGCTGGATTTCAAAGGTCTTTGTCATCTTTAGGTAACACAGCCACCACAGCTTTCTTCCAGGATGTTGGTGCTTCCCCTCCTTTTAAAATACTGCTAAACAAAATCTTCCAGATCTTTATCACTTTCTTCCCTCCTAATTTCCAAACATTCACAGGAATACCATCTGTTCCTGAAGATTTTCCTGAAGACTGATTATACATCACTGTTTTTATCTCATCACCTTCTATCTTAGTTGTTAGGTGTTGAGCCTTGTCTACCATTAACCCTGGCATAATTAAGTTTTCCATAAATATTTCCACTTGCAATCTTTCTTGATTTCCAGATTTTCAGAAAATTTCTGGAATATCTGTAAAACCTCTACAGGATCTCTGGTTATTTATTTTTTTTGTTACAGGTTCCCTAAGATTGTTGAAAACCCTTTCAACATTCTGTTGCCTAAGTCATTGAGCTAAAAGTTTTTGTGCTCTGGAGTTGTTATCAAAAACTAGTTGCTTAACTGCAATCTTTCTAAACTCATGCATATTGTCCAGATACTCCCTTATTTTCTTTGTAGCACTCTGCATTTGCACCTCCTCTTGTTCTGTGAGCTTTGCTTATTCTGCAATACTTAAACCTTTCTCAGCCCCTCTAAGTAATTAGTATTACTTTTAACCATACCTGCTTCTCTTTTATTTCAACCCTAATTTTAAATTCAGTTTTGTTACGGTCACTAGCTACAACTTCTTAAGATATTTCTATCTTCCCTAATAACTCTTGAATAATTTCCACTACCCATTCCTTAAATGCCTCTTTTTTTAACAGGCAGGTGGAAAAGTGCCAGTGTCTTATTTTTACTTCATCTCCCTGCCTTTTTATCTTAGTTTTTATTGGCGCATGATCAGAAACAGTTACTGAACATGTGTGATAGCTTTCAATTAAATGCTTAGATTTTATGAGTTATTTGCCATGGATGACATAAAAAGAGCATATGATTTATGGAACACTAATCTCACCACATTATGGGAAGAAAAACTTATCACTGAAAATCTTTATAATTATTTATGGAGCCCATGCCCACGTTTACCTTACTTTTTTGGAATACCAAAGCCACACAAGAACAGAGAAGACCCACCTTATAGACCGGTGGTAGCAAGTGGAGGTTCCCTTACTGAAGCCACAGCCATTTACCTTGATTACTTGCTGAAACCTCTAGCAGAAAAGAATAAGTCATACATAAGAGATTCAATGGATTTTTTGAAGAAAATAAAAAACATTACAGTGGAAGCTGACAGTATTTTGGTAACTATTGATGTGAAATCCTTGTACACAGTGCTCCCTCACAATTACTGTATAACAGCAGCTATGGAGTCTTTTAAGAAACATAATCAGGGTACAAGAGGCACAACTGCAAAAGTTAAGCAAACTCATTAATCTTGTACTGGACTTCAATTTCTTTACTTTCAATGGGAAACACTACAAACAAAAAACTGGTATAGCAATGGGGGCTGCCATGGCTCCCAGCATAGCTAACATAGCCCTGGGCAAATGGGAGGAGGACTTTGTGTTATTGACAATGTCTTTATTGTGTGTGAAGGTGACACCTTGCAGCTTGGAGATTTTATTACTTACATCAATCAAACAACCCCCTTCCTGAAGTTTACCTCTTCCCATAGCTGTACTTCAACCACTTTCTTAGATATGCAGATTTCCAAGGACACCAACAATAATAGAATCACCACTGATCTATTCAGAAAACCAACGAGGGTTAACTTATTACTCCACAGTAAAAGTCTACATCCTACAAAAACAAGTATAATGTAGTGAAATCCCAAGGCTATAGATTAGCTCGAATTACCACAGAGATGGGACTATTTTTGAGAAACCCGAACAACTTAGAGAATGATTTTCTAGTGAGAGGCTATGAAAGTCAGATGTTAAAAAACATCCTGGAACCGATTATAGAAAAGGACTGAAGCACCTTCACTCAACCTCCCCAGTAGAAAAATGTTAAGTAATCCCACAGAGAATAACAAATGCAAAAATAGCTGCATCCTGACATACACTTTGGATTATCACAGTATCAAAAATATTATTGAAGAAAACTGAGACATTGTCACAGGAAACCCTTTTCTGATTAACATCTGAGGAGAAGCCCCATCATTTGTTTATAGGAAGGCCAGGAATATTAGAAGTTTTGTTGAATTTAAACCTAGACCATGTGAGAAAAGCATTAAAAGATGTGAAACTAATTGTACATTTTGTATATTTATACAGCAAGGTGATAGTTTTTATTGCCCTTATTTAAAGAAGATCATTAAAACCAGTGCAGGGGGTGACTGTAACACTAAAAAAGTAATTTACAGGGCACAGTGCAATGAATGTGATGCATTCTATGTGGGCAAGACTGTAAATAAACTCAAGCGAAGGATTTCATGTCATCTGTCAGAAATCCGCTCTGGATGTAAAAATAATGCACTAGCCAAACACCTTTCTCTTCATAAAAGACACACAGGTTTTAAGTTCCAGATCCTGGATCGCATAGACATGGATGATCTTGAAGGAGACATCCCAAATATTCTGGAGAAACATGAACTCATGTGGCAATTAAAGATGAACTCTTTTAGAAAGCCTGGACTAAACTACTGCTGTTCAATTAAAAGTGCACTGGAACTTAAAAAATTGCCACATTGTTTACATGACTAATTGTATTTTATTTTTTCTACAAATTGGTTTTAAATACCATTTTAAATCATTTGAAATTTAAGTTTATATTTTGTTTCCATTATCATACATATATATATATTTTATTTTTATTTTTTTCTGGTTCTCTTTTTTCCACTCTTTTTTCCATTTTATTCAAAATAATGGTAATAACAATACTAACTAATTATACAATTATATAGGTTTTTAGGGTTCTTGTACACAGACCTGAAGAAGTCTAGAAGGACAAAAGTGATCTTTGTTAACAATAGGTTATGAAAATAGAAACTGATTTTTACATGCAAAATGTATATGTATATATTTATATATCATTTTTGATCGCAAAATGAACTAAGGTTGATATATTTCCAGCCATGTAGTATATTGCCTTGTATAAAATCACAGACTTAATAATCTACTTAATAATTTGGTTAAATAAGATGTACCATTAAAGTACATTAGGACTATATATTATTATGACAGCTACTAGGCAGGGCAGGACCAGCTCGAATGTCACACTGATGGGGGAAGGGATGTGAATTTAACATGTGTACCAATAACACTTTATTTTACAGCACAATAAACCACTCCCATGCCTGATAAAAAGTATATATATATTTAGAAAGCTTGTGTGGAAATTATTACTCTATTTTGGTTTTACTTGGATCGTGTATCTGTGTACTTAATAAAGGATTTTCGACTGGAAACAGACTGCCTGCCTTGCTTGGATTACTTTCGAATACTTAGTAATGTTGTAGAATTATATATTTTCTATTATTACTTTTTGACTTGACGAGTTTACGTTCGCTACTTCTACTACTATTGTCTGATCTGATTAATATACAGTGATTAACTTTTAGTTATGTACTTACCATAACTTTAGATGTTTGGGATCCATCTCACCTACATTCTGTACTGATGGGCTCGGAGCCGATCCCTCGACTCCGACTCGGCACGCCATGCTATAGAGCGAAGGCTCTTATTGGCTGAGCTATTCTCTATCCCAGGATGCACCACCACTAATCCCCCAGATCTTGTTTGTCCGCATTCATGCACACACACATAACTTGTTTATATAACATTTCCAGATGTTTCAAGATGAAACAATAGAATTCGGACCGTCCAATCTCTTCTGATCTCCAAGGAAGGGGGAAGGAGGGTGGGTTATTAGAATGGTAGATGGATCCCAAACATCTAAAGTTATGGTAAGTACATAACTAAAAGATGTTATGTGATCCTATCTCGCCTACATTCTGTACTGATGGGACAGCGTCCCTAGCACCTAAATCCTGGGTGGCTCACTGGAAAACACTTCTGAGCACTGTGGAACCAAATGAAGCTCGCCCCCGAGATGCCACATCCAATTTGTAGTGGGAAATGAAGGTGTGCGGGGAAGACCACGTAGCTGCAGCACAAATGTCACTAATGGCAAGCTTAGAATGGAATGCTATTGAAGTAGCCATAGCTCTTGTAGAGTGAGCTTTGACAGAGGTCGTAAGCTCTTT
Source organism: Protopterus annectens (assembly GCF_019279795.1). Lineage (NCBI taxonomy): Eukaryota > Metazoa > Chordata > Ceratodontiformes > Protopteridae > Protopterus > Protopterus annectens. Next base: position 1,979,186,869 of record NC_056728.1, on the reverse strand, counting down.
AATAGAAGAGGAATAAGCTTGACTAATGCAGTCCCTGATCCATTTGGCAATAGTGACTTTTGTGACGGCTTTGCCCAATTTATTATCCGAAAAGGACACAAACAATTGATCTGTTTCCCTTGTTTGTTTGGTCCTATCTAAATAAAAATGCAATTGCCTGTGGACATCTAATGTGTGGAATATGTATTCCGCTTTGTTTGAGTACTTTGGAAAGAAAACTGGAAGTTCTAATGACTGTTGTAGACAAAAACTAGAACAAACTTTAGGGACAAATGATGGATTTGGCCTGAGAGATACTCTATCTTTGTGAAAAATCAGGTACGGAGGTTTTACAGACAAAGCTTGAAGCTCTGAAACCCTTCTGGCAGAAGTAACCGCGACCAGAAAGGCAGTTTTCCACGATAGAAATTTAAAATCACATGTTGCTGCCGGTTCGAAGGGGGAGGAAGTTAAGGCACGTAACACCACATCGAGATCCCATGGAGGAGCAGGATGAGAAATCGGAGGTCTTAAAAGCGCAGCACCTTTCATGAAGGTCTTACACAATCTGTTGCTCATTAAAGGTGGGTTTATAGATTCATGAAAATTGGAAATAGCTGCCAATTGAACCTTGATGGTAGAGACTGAAGAACCCTGATTGAATAGGGAAGTTAGAAATTTCAGGACTTCCGATACAGGAATAGTGATGGGATCCAGACCCCGGAGTTGAGCCCAAATAGCAAATCTCTTCCATTTGCTAGAATACAATTTCTTAGTGGCAGACTTGTGGGCGAAGATAAGATATGTACGACTTCCGGGTCTAAGGTATGATTCCTGACTATAGTCGGAAGAGGAGGAGCCAAGCTGTTAATTTCAAGGTGTGGAGGGACTGGTGGAGTAGTCCCGACTGATGAACTAATAGGTCTGGTATCTGATCCAGGAACCATGGACCGTCCAGTGCATATTTCCGAAGATAGGGGGAACCATACCTGACGAGGCCAGTAAGGAGCAACTAAGATCATTTTGCTCCCCAAGTGAGACGCCTTTTGGATCACTCTGGGAAGGAGAGGAACTGGGGGAAAAGCGTATAGCAAGCCGGTGGGCCAAGGATGGGCTAGAGCGTCCATAGGGCTCTCCCCCGGAGCCAGAGTGAGGGAGAAGAACTTTTTGCACTTCGCATTCAGCGGGGTTGCGAAGAAGTCGCAACAAGGAATTCCCCATTTGCTGAAAATCTGAGATGCAACCGTATTTTTCAGAGACCACTCGTGTGGAGAGAGGATGGTTCTACTCAGTCTGTCGGCTATTACATTGGACTTGCCCGGGATATGAGTCACCACTAGAAATCGTTTGGTCGACACTGCCCATTCCCAAACTCTCATGGCCTCTCTGCAAAGGGGGTAGGATCTGGTCCCTCCCTGCTTGTTCAGATACCAGACTACTGACATGTTGTCGGAGTGAACGGCAATTACGCCCTGAGGGAGGTAATCATGAAGGGCTTGTAGGGACAGAAACACCGCCCTCATTTCTAAAATGTTGATATGAAGGAGGCTCTCTTCCGAATGCCATTTGCCTTGGACTGACCTGCCCAGGGAATGCCCCCCCCACCCCATCTGGGAGGCGTCCGTAGTCAAAGTGGCCACAGGAGGAGGCGGAACAAAGGGTCGTCCCTGATCCAGATTGGAGGGTATCAGCCACCAGCGAAATAGAAGTTATGTTCTTACCATAACGTTCCATGTTAGTTGTCTTCTTCTCGCCTTCTTTCTTGCTGGATGGGTTCGGAGCCGACCTCGGCCCACCGCCACTCTAAAGCTCGAGAGTTGGTTCCACCGGCTCGAGGCCCCCCTTATATCCCACAATGCCAGGCGTGAATTACCTCAGATCTCGTTTGTGAGCTAGGCCCAGCTAATAATACAACCAGGAAAAAACTGGAAAAGAGTCCACCTCTATAAACAAAGGGAAAGAGAAAGGTGACCTAAGCCTGATCTAGGAAAATATGCACAGCAGAGCATATACCTATCGTAAAGAGGTGGTAGAAAGAGAGGTCACAATCAATCTCCTCTAGGTCTGTCCAGGCCAGGGAGAAGGAGGGTGGGACGCAAGAAAGAAGGCGAGAAAAAGACAACTAACATGGAACGTTATGGTAAGAACATAACTTCTATATGTTAAGTTGTCTATCTCGCCTTCATTCTTGCTGGATGGGACCGCGTCCCTAGCACCTTGTCCCGGGTGGCCTAACGGAACAGACTCTTGAGAACAGTGGAACCAAAGTTAGCTCTATGCCTAGAAGCTAAATCCAACTTATAATGTGAAATGAAAGTGTGAGGAGTAGCCCAAGTAGCCGCTGCACAAATGGTGTCAATAGGCAGTCTGTCTTGGAAGGCTATAGAAGTAGCCAAAGCTCTGGTGGAATGGGCTTTAGGTTTGTTAGGCAGCTTTTGGTGTCTTATTTCATAGACAATGGAAATTAGAGATGTTAGCCATCTAGATAGTGATACCTTGGAAACAGAAAGTCCCTTTCTGCCATCTGCATAAGAGAGCTGGTCAGATTTTCTGAATTGATTGGTTCTATCCAAATAGTACCTTAACTGACGATGAACATCTAGCCAATGCAATTTTTGTTCAGCCCGATTAGAATATTCTGGAAAGAATACCGGAAGGTCAATGCTTTGATTTAGGTTAGAAGCAGAGGCTACCTTAGGTAAAAAGGACGGGTTGGTTCGTAAGGATACCCTGTCTTTGTGGAACAACAGATATGGTGGTCGACAGCTGAGTGCCTGAAGTTCTGAAACTCTTCTAGCTGAAGTAATAGCTACCAGAAAGAGAGTCTTCCATGATAGCAATTTTAAAGAACAGGAAGCTGCAGGTTCGAAAGGGGGGAGAATCAAAGAACTGAGAACTAAATTAAGGTCCCAAGGAGGAGGAGGATTTCTTATAGGAGGTCTGAGTAGAAAAACTCCCTTCAAAAAGGCTTTGCAAAGCTTGTGGGACATTATGGCAGACTCTGAAATGCCCACATGAAAGTTAGATATAGCTGCCAATTGAACTTTGAGAGTAGAAGGAGATGAACCTGCATGAAAGAGTTCAGCTAGAAAATCAAGAACCATATGGATGGGAGCAGTGAAAGGATCTAAGTCCTTCCTTGAGCCCAATAGGCGAAACGCTTCCACTTACTCAGATAAATCTTTCGAGTGGAAGATTTATGGGAAGCTATCAAAATATCTCGAACAGAGTGAGATATTTGAGGAAGCCTGGCTAAGGTTGGAAGTGGAGGAACCAAGCAGTGAGGTTCAGAGAGGGGAGGGAGCGATGTAACTGACCCGACTGATGGATCAAAAGATCTGGAACTAGGTCCAGATGCCAAGGTTGCTCCAACAGAAATTGATTCAGAAAGGGGAACCAAACCTGTCGAGGCCAGTAAGGAGCAATGAGGATCAATGAAGCCTTCTGAGCGATAGCTTTCTGTATCACTTGAGAGATTAGTGGGAAGGGAGGAAATGCATACAGAAGTCCCCGGGGCCAAACTTGGACTAGAGCGTCTCTGCTGGGCTGGCCTGGTAACGGGAATAGGGTGAAAAAATCTCTGCACTTGCTGTTTTGGGGAGTAGCAAAAAGATCGCAGCAAGGCTGACCCCACTTGAGAAAAATTTCTCTCACAACAGAGTCTTTCAGAGACCACTCGTGAGGCATAAGAATAGCTCTGCTCAACTTGTCCGCGATTTGATTGGACTTCCCGGGGATGTGCGATGCTATCAGAAACCGCTGAGAAGAAATCGCCCATTGCCACAGTCTGAGTCCTTCTCGACGGGGATAGGACCTGGTTCCGCCTTGTTTGTTGATATACCACACTACAGACATATTGTCCGTCTGAATTGCTATCGTTCCCACGGGAAGAGAGTCTTGAAGGGCTTGCAACGCTAAAAGCACTGCTCTCATCTCTAGAACATTTATGTGCAAGTGGCATTCGTCTGGTTGCCATGTGCCCTGGACAGTTCTGCCCTGATAATGCCCCCCCCACCCGATCAGGGAGGCGTCCGTTGTCAGAGTAGCAACCGGAGGGGAAGGAACAAAGGGTCTTCCCAAGAAGAGCTGAGGGGAAGACATCCACCACAGAAGATGATTCTTGCATGTTTGCGTAATCATAATGGTGTGGGACATTGGAAGTTGCTGGTATGACCATGGTGTGAAGAACATCCAATGAAGGATTCTCATGTGGAATCTGGCTAGTGGAAGCAGAGGAATGGCAGCCGCCATAATCCCCAATACTTTCAGAACTAACCTGGCTTTGACTCTGTTGCTGCTGAAGAGGAGTGAGACCAGTTTGTGTATGTCTGTTATTCTCTGATCTGTTAGTCTCGCAGACATGTTGACTGTGTCTAGATTTGCGCCTATGAAGGTAATAGTATGACAAGGCGACAAAACAGACTTTTCGCAATTTATTGAAATGCCTAAGTTTTGACAAATGCGAAAGGTGTAGTCCCTGGCCAGTAGAAGAAGATGCTTGGTGGGAGCTGTGAGGAGCCAGTCGTCCAAATATGGAAACACCTGGAATCCTTGACGTCTCAGGTGAGAAGCTACCACTGCCATGCATTTGGTAAACACCCGGGGGGCAGTGGTGAGACCAAAGGGCAGAGCCCTGAATTGAAAATGACTGGTTCCCAGCCTGAAGCGGAGGAATCTTCTGGAGCGTCTGTTCATTTTTATGTGATAGTACGCATCCTGAAGATCTATAGAGCACATCCAGTTTTCCTTTCCCAATAGGGGAAGGATGGACTGTAGCGTGACCATCCGAAATCTTGTTTTCTTGACAGACATGTTCAAGATACTGAGATCCAAAATTGGTCTCCAGTCCCCTGTTTTCTTTGGAACTAAAAAGAACCTGGAGTAGATTCCGGATCCTTGCTGGTCTGCTGGAACTGGTTGAATTGCTCTTTTTGCAAGCAGCTTTGAAATTTCCAAAGCTGCAAGATCCCTTTGAGCGGGTGGAACATCTGGAAGGGATTTTTTTGATTGGTTTGGAATGCGAACAAAGGGAATGGAATAGCCTTCGGAAATGATGGACTGTACCCACTTGTCTTGAGTTAGGGATAGCCAGGCTTCTGGGTACAGTGACAATCTTCCCCGACTGCCTCGAAGGTGGACAGTCGGGCAACACCTCAGGGATGCTGAAAGGGCTTATCGGAGAAAGTTTCTCGATTGCCCTGGTTCTCATGGCCCCTCTGCCTCTGGGCGATGTCTACCATTATTGTTCCTCCTCTGCCTCTGGAGGGAACCGACTCTGGCCAGGCAAATTCCCTTGAGATTGTTTGGAACCACATTTTCCCACTTTTCTGGCCTTTGGGGTAAGGTCTAGAAGGAGTAGAAAAACGGACTCCGATGGCAGATAGAGTTTTGCCATCCGTCTCGCACCTAGTCAAGGTTTCTTTCACTTGAGGACCAAAGAGAGATGATCCATCAAACGGGGAGTTAGTGAAAGACGTTTTAAAGGGGTCCGCAAAATTGCATAGAGGCATCCAGGCATGCCGGCGTAAGGCGACACCTGTCCCTGCGGCTCTACTCGCTCCATCAGCCGCATATGAAAGGAGGCGCATGGAGGAGTTAGCTATCGAATTAAGGGTAGTCAGCTGGGTGTTCATTTTGTCCTGAAAATCTGCAGCTGTAGGATCCTTCAACATCTCACTCGCTTCCCTGATCAAGTCCCTCTGGAGATGGGTGAAATGGCATAGGTAGTTCAGCGAACGCATAGCAAAGGTCGCTGACGAAAACATCCGCTTCCCATACCTGTCCATAGACCTAGATTCTTTATTAGGGGGATGAACAGGTACTGAAGGATCAGCTAGTTCCTTCTTGGTGGCAGCAGCTACCACCATAGCATCCACGGTAACACCTTTGGTCAGAAATTGTTTGTCAGTTGGTGCTGTTATAAATTTAGAAGGTCTCCTGGGGGTAGGGTCCACTGAGTCAGGAGCCGTCCAGGCTTCTTGCCACCACCTGCATGAGGGGATCAAAGGGGGGGACACCCAGGAGGTGGAAGGGCGAGAGCCAAACGCCTCAAGATACACAGATTCATCCTCTGAAGGGTTAAGGGCTGGCCAATTTCCCTTCTGTTTCAGGATCTCTAGAATGTCTGCAAAGGAGACATCTTCAGAAGGGGAACGGGGGGAACCCTCGGAATCCTCTAAATCTGTGTCAGAGGTGACAGACTCAGGTGAGTCTATGTGCTTCCTCTTACACTTTCTCTTCCTAGGGGGCTCCCCTGCCAATTCAGGGAGGCCTCGAAGAGGATGAAATCCCACAGGGGATCCTTGAGGAGCTGGCTCTCTGCGGTCTGGGATGAGGGAGTGAGTAGACATAACCTGAGGCACCGAAGAGGGAGGGGCAGACGGAGCCAACTGTGGAGTTGAACAAGGTTCCAACACACTCCATGACCTCGAGCACCCCTGTCAGGCAGAGCCAGAGGTCCCCGCTCCGAGAAGCTGAGAACCTCCCTCGGCACCGACAGAGATGGCTCCAAGGCCGATGTCGGAGCCGAACTCACCAGCGCCGAAGCACCGAGAGGGAGAGGGGGGTCGGACAAGGGTCCGATGCCACTCACCCCTCGGAGCCGACGAGGGAAGTCCGGCGCCGAGATTGTTCAAAAGAAGAAATCAGAGCCGACGACGGAGCCGAAGACAAATGTATCGGCTCCGATGCTACCACAGTCTCGGTTCCGAGACGCCTCGGCTCCGAGCTCAAAGGAGTTGGAGGAGGAATATTTAGAGGAATAGTTTGAGGCATCAACTGATGAGTCGGGCTCTGAAGCATTTGGGCCAGTGCCTCGGACTTTAGAAGTCGACTCACTACCCTCTGGAGGTCATGATCCGAGAGCCTCGATGACCTAGAGGAGTGAGATCTGTGGCTCCGTTCAGACAGCAAGGGAGACATTGGAGCCGAATGAACGGAGCCAAGGGATGGTGACCTCGACCTCTTTCTAGATGCCGGCTCCGATGGTTTGATCGGAGCAGACCCAGGAATCTCCAATACCTCGGCTCCAGCCAGAGCCGAGGGAACCACAGAAACTGTAGTCAAAGACTCATCGGCTCCAGTCGGAGCCGATGTAGCAGCAGGCTTCGAAGCCTTAGGCCTCGACTCAGACACTGGAGTCGAGGTCTTAGAAGCCTTGGAAGGTTTTCCTGATGAAGCAGTTAGGGAACCTTCAGGCTTGAGCAAACCCCTTAGGATGAGTTTGTTCTTTCTTTCCTGCAGGACTCTGGGGCTGAAGCCATGGCATACAGCACAAGAGTCCTGCAGGTGTAAAGGTCCCAGGCAGTACACACAAGAAGTGTGACCGTCTGTCAGAGACATTTTCTGACAGCACGAGTCACACTTCTTGAAGCCTGAGACCTTTGAATCCTTGGACATTTTCAAGGAACCAAAGTGTAATCACCACACAAAACACACACACACACCGATTACACTATCAGAAAAGTAAATTAAACTAAAAGCTAAAGAAAATTAGTTAGTTTATATAAAATAATTCCCTAAAAACACATACACACCACTATTAGTGAAAGAGGGCCCGAAGGCCTAAGGAAAGAACTTAACAGTTCTTGTGGGAAAGGGGCTGGATAAGGGTAGAAAGGATAATATCCACTACACTATAACTAAAGAAGAAAAGGCTAAGCTAAAAAGGGTTTGAATAGTTATTAAAACTGATTAAATAACACTGACCTGAGCCGGTAGAAAAAACAACACCTCGATAGCTGTAGCGGCAAATGAGATCTGAGGTAATTCACGCCTAGCATTGTGGGATATAAGGGGGGCCTCGAGCCGGTGGAACCAACTCTCGAGCTTTAGAGTGGCCGAGTCGGAGCCGAGGTCGGCTCCGAACCCATCCAGCAAGAATGAAGGCGAGATAGACAACTTAACATGGTCCCGTTTGCAGGTTTCCGTGATCCATATGAGGTGACTGAGGGGAAGATCCTGAAAGGACCACTGTGTTGAAAGAAGCCACTGGAGAATTCTCATGTGCAACCTTGCTAGGGGAACTAGAAGAACCGTGGCGGACATAGATCCCAATAGCTGCAGGACCATTCTGGCTGGGGCTTTGGATCTGGGAAGTAAGGCTCGAACTTGAGCCTGTATGGTTTGTATCCTCTCTGTAGGAAGATAGACCTGCATTCGGTTTGAGTCTATCTCTACTCCGATGAATCTTATGCGTTGAGATGGCAGCAACACAGACTTTGGCCAATTGAAGGTGATTCCAAGGGAAGTGCCCAGTGATATTGTGGCTTGTAGGCTCTGCAATAGTAGTTGCTTGGAGGTGGCGGTTAGGAGCCAGTCGTCTAGATACGAAACACCTGGAATCCTAGACTTCTCAAGTGAGCAGTCACGACCACCAAACATTTGGTGAACACCCTGGGGGCTGTGGTGAGACCAAAGGGCAGCACGCGGAACTGAAAATGACTGTCTCCTAGGCTGAAGCGCAGATGTCTCCTGGACGCTTGATGTACCATGATGTGGTAATAAGCGTCCTTGAGATCTATGGAGCACATCCAAACACCTTTTTCCAGCAGTGGGAGAATGGATTGTAGGGTGACCATTCGGAACTTGGACTTTTTGACTGAACGATTTAGAATGCTGAGATCCAAAATGGGCCTCAAGTCCCCGGTCTTTTTTGGCACCAAAAAAAATCTTGAGTAAGTCCCTAATCCGATCTGGTCTGCGGGACCGTTGGATGACTCCTTTGAAGCAGCTTTGAAACTTCTAAGGCTGCAACTTCCCGTTGACTGGGTGGCGGGTCCGGGATTTTCTTGGACGGAGGTGGGGAGTGAGAAAAAGGAATGGCGTAACCTCCGTCGATAATTCGAAGCACCCATCGGTCCTGAGTGATACCTTCCCAGGCTTTTAGGTGCCTCGAACGACCCCGACTGGCTCCGAGCTGCACAGTCGGGCAATCCCTCAGGGATTGTGAAAGGCTGAAGAGCCACGAAGGACTCGCGGTATCCAGTGTTGCGGGGCCTCTGCCGCCTCTGGGATGGCGTCTTCAGAAGAATTTCCCCTCCTCTGCCTCTAGAAGGGGATCGTCCTGCTGTGAGGGATAAGACTTCTGAGATCTCACGGAACCACATTTTCCTCCTCTTTGGCCTTGGGGTAAGGCCGAGGAGTGGAAAAATCGTGCCCTACGGCAGTCAAAGTCTTACCTTCTTGCTCGCAGTGGGTCAATGTGTCCCTTACCTTGGGTCCAAACAAAGAGGACCCAAAGGAGCATCGGCAAAGGAAGACTTGAAGGCTTCCATAATGACACAGGCGGAGCCAGGCTTGCCTCCGTGAGCAATACCTGTACCGCTCGCCTACTCCTCCTCGCAAGAGATAAGAAATGAGCCTCATGGATGAGTTTGATATGGATGACAGCATAGCCAACTGAGAGCCAACCGTCTGGGCCAGCTGCTCAGGTAGGTTACCCAAGAGGGTATCTGAAAGCTCCTTGATCAGATCCTCTGAAACCTGGTGAAGTGCTAAATAGTTCAGGGATCTTAAGGTAAAGGCCGCTGAACTGAGGGTGCACTTACCGCATCGATCCATGCTCCTAGACTCCTTATTAGGAGGATGGATGGACGCCAAGCCTCTGCTACATCTTGTTGGGTAGCAGATGCCACCACCAAGGCATCTACAGCCACACCTTTCGTCAAAAACTCCTTTTCTGGGGTGCTGACAGGAACTTATTTGGGCAAGCAGGCACCGGTTCCACAGAGTCTGGGTGTTCCCACGCCCGACAGATCAAATCAAGGAGCTCATCGGGCGGAGACACCCAGGAGGCGGAGGGCTGAGCCCCGAAGGCCTTAAGGAACACCGACTCGTCAGCAGAAGGGGGTTTGGAATGCCAGCCACCTCGTTGTTTGAGGGCTTCCAGGATGTCTGCAAAGGAGACATCATCTGAGGACGACTTAGGGGACCCCTCTGCATCATCAAGATCAGTGTCTGACATGAGAGACTCATCGGGGGAGTCAACGTGCTTCCTCTTGCACGATCTTTTCCTTGGGGGTTCTTCCGAAGAAGCTTCAGAGGGACCTCCAGGAGGGG
>NC_056728.1:1979108987-1979176331 GCF_019279795.1 Protopterus annectens | reverse complement strand
GAGGTCTCAAACAGCTCGATGCCAAAGCCCTATCCCACAATGCACCACTACATTCCCCAGACCTAGTCTGGCGCTGCAACTGATCGGGTGTTCTCTACAGCTCTTGGCCATTGGAGAGATAAGTTTACAATTTCTGTTGGATATTTCTTAATAGTTTTCACAGTTGTTTGTATGTTAGGTCTTAATGGTATAGTTCTTTACTCTGGTTGTCCGTTTTTGGACTTAGATCCTGTTGGATAGTTTTTCTCTCTGAGTGTCAGTATAGTTTTGGGCTTGGCCCTGTTATTCTAGTTGGCCATTGGCCTTTTGCTAAAAGTATTATAGCTCTATCCCAGCCTAGTTAGGCTTGCTGCAGTTTTTTGCATTTTTTTCTTTATTACCTGGTTAGGCTTTTGGCTGTTTTTCTTGGCTGTTTTTGTTTCATAGCCTGTTAGGCTTTTTCTTATACAGTAGAAGATTTATTTCTGCCTTCTTTTACCTTTAGCTGGTTAGGCTCATATTTTCTTTAGACATAGTTCTTTTTTTTTGGGAACAATGTCAGAGAAAGCTAAATCTGGATTTAAAAGGTGCCCCAAATGCAGTCAAAAAAGTGTCATATAAGCTGGCTAAGGCTTTTTTGAAAGGTACGATGCACTTAAAACCACTGATCAGATCTCCTACTACTCCCTGGAGCTTAAATCTAATCTTGTCCAAAATTATTCTTCCGCCCTTTGAACCTGCCTCTTCTTGTGAGCTGAAGTATCTTTCTTGGAAGACCATATTCTTGGTGGCCATTACATTAGCACGCAGAATTTCGGAGTTGCAAGTCCTTTCCATCAAGCCACCTTACCTAATATTTCATAAAGATAGGGATCTGAAGTAGTTAACTTCATTTATCTGCAAACTGTGGATATTCGGATTCATATAGAATCCGAGCTGGCAACATTTTTTCCAAGCATCTGCTCCAAGCTCCTCCCCTTACCCATAATCACTCACATCTCCTACCTCCCCTCAGATCTCGTTTGCCGCTTCATGCGTACGCATCGTGGTCTCTTTAACTCCAAGTTGGGTGTAGTAAGTGGAAGCTTTTTTCTGATATATTTAGTGTGTGTGTGTGTGTGTGTGTGTGTGTGTGTGTGTGTGTGTGTGTGTGTGTGTGTGTGTGTGTGTGTGTGTGTGTGTGTGTGAGATCGATAGTCAACCCTTTCCTCCCCTTCATTGTTCGTCATTTTTTCTGTTAAAAAAAAAAAGTAGTTTAAAAGTTAAAGTTAGTAAGGTAGTGTGTAGGCCTAACCCGACCTTAGTGTGTGTGTGTTTTAATTTTGGGTTCAGTTTTGTGTGAGTGGGTTTTTGTGATGGCTAAGCAGCCAAAACCAACTTTTAAAAAATGCACAGAGTGTGGCCATAAGCTTTCACCGGCTGATGGCCACACTATGTGTGTTATTTGCCTGGGTGTTCCCCACCTATCTTTGCCTTGTAGTGCGTGTGTAGGGTTCATCCCTCGGGCCTTGAAGGAAAGGAAGGCAAAGCTGGTAGCTAAGGGCCTACTACCAGTTTCTGCCTTGGACACGGCGACCTCAACCTTGTCTCCAGTAGCCGATCAACCCCTTCCCCCCAGGCTGGGACTCAACCTCCCTCTAAGCCTTCTGATATGGGGACTAAAAGTAAAGAAAAACAGGACAAGAAAGATAAGGACAAAAGAGGGGAAGGTACCTCAAGCGGTCTCCAGAGCGGGAAAGCTTTGCTAGACTGCCTACAAAAGTTATCAGGACTATCTCTCCTTGGCTCCACTCCCCGAGGTTCTTCCTGGAGCCGACTGAGCCCTCGGACCAGAGGCCTTCTTCGAGGTCAACACACCGACCAGCCAGATTCGAGTCGGTCACCTTCTCGCATTTGACTTGGAGTCTGTCGGACCTAGACATGGACTGGATGATGCAGAAGTTCATTCGGACCCAAATCCAAATGGGAGTCTTGCTAGGCCTCTCTCTGGCTGGAGAGGGGACTTCCATGCCCTTCTTCCACCCAATCTCTCCTTCCCTGATCCGACCTGTGGTTTCGGGGTTTATGGATCCTCGGATCCTTGGAGCTGGGGGTTTGGCACCGACGGTTCCTCCAACCTCAATGCCGGCAATTACCTTGAATTCCTCAGATCAGATCTGTTCCGATCCAAGTAACCCTTGGGGCCTAGAACGGGGAATCAGATCCAAGGGAATGGAGGTATCTTTGGCTCTGACTTTGTCGGGTCTGAGCTGTTCCTTTGGAAGCCTGGTTACCTTGGCCTCAGCCCCAATCTTCACGGCGGAGCCGGGGAGAGCTTCCCCTTGTTGGTTGCTAAGGAGGTGCGCTCTCCTTTGGCATTCGATGTGGTGGAGAGGGTTCTCTCCCAAAGATTGAGAACCCAGCCCATCACCTTGGACTCCACCCAGGCTCCAGTGTATTTGGTCACGACTCCCATCAGCTTGCCCAAGGGACCGTCCTTGCCGGAGGACCCCCAGCTGGATCCATCATGGACCCCCTGTGACTTATGAGCCCTCTTCAGAGAGTCCCACTGAAGAGGGTCCTCATAAGCACTTGTGTAAGCGGAGGCACATGGACTCCCCCGAGTCCCTCACAGAAGATACTGACTTAGATGAAGGGGAGGGTTCTTCCAGGTCAACTCCTGAGGAGGTCTCCTTTGGAGACATTATGGAGATCCTCTGCCAGAGGGGAGGTTGGTCAGCCCCCAAACCCTCTATGGATGAGTCAGTATTCCTGGAGGTTTTTGGCATGGGCCCATCTACATCCTGCGTGTCCCCTCCTGTGGATCCCTTAGTGGATCTCATTACCACGCGGGCATGGAAGGAGTCTGACACCATAGACCCAATACTTAAATGCCCGGACAGGATCCTTTCTCCTCCCACAGACAGACAGGTCTGGTACAAGGGATCCTCGGTGGATGCTATGGTGGTTGCAGCTGCCACCAAGAGAGAACTCGCACAGGAAAGTTCCTCGGTCCACCCTCTGGACAAGGAGTCTAGGGCAGTGGATCAATTTGGGAAGCGAGTCTTTTCTTCAGCGATGTTTTCTATTCGAGCGCTGAATTATTTGGCACACATCATACAAATTCAGTGAGACCTAGTCACAGAGTTCGCTGTGTCGCCCCCAGAGTCTTTGTCGCCAGAGGACAAGCAGCTGTTCTCAGTGAAAATGTCAACTCTAAAGTCTGTTTTGAACACGTCCATGCATCTTCTTTCCCATGCCATGGAAGGAGTGGCTAGGGTGGCTGGGACCGGCATAGCTATGAGGCGACACGTCTGGCTCAGACTATGTCAATTCGCGGACCCCTTCAAGGTGTCATTCACAAATGATCCCTTTGGTGGTTCTTCCCTCTTCGGGAAGACAGTACATGATACCCTGGTCTATAGCAAAAAGGACAGGAAGACTCTGTCTGCCACTGGAGTCTGCTTCTCTAGCCCTCAATAATCATATTCTAGGAATCAGAGAGGGCAAAAGAAGATGTAGTTCTGAAAAATTCAGTTTTCCTGGGACTTTCAGGATAATTCGTCCCCTAGAGGCAGAGTGGGACAAGACAGATGCTGCCCCAGAGGCAGAGGGGGGCCGAGGAACTTTGGGTCTAGGGAGACCTTCTCGGACAGACACACACAGCAACCCTGAGAGGTTGCCCGACTGTCCTACTCTGAAGACAGTCATGGAAGATTGTCATTGCACCTAACGGCTTGAGAGTCCATTACAGCAGACCGTCTGGTGCTCCAAATACTTTCCAGGGACTACTCCATCCCGTTTGTTGCCCCACCCGTCCAACCAGAACACCTCCTGGATGTTCCACCCGCTCAAAGGGAGGCTGCAGCACAAGAAATTTCAAAGCTGCTTCACAATCGGGCCATTGAACTGGTCCCCCCAGATCAGTAAGGATTAGGCATTTACTCCAGGTTCTTTCTATTGCCAAAAAAGAATGTGGACCTTAGGCCCATATTGGACCTGTCAACCCTGAACATGACCATAGCCAAGCGGAAATTCCAGATGGTCACCTTTCAGTCCATTCTACCTTACCTCCGAGAATGCGACTGGATGTGCTTGATAGACCTCCAGGATGCTTACTAATATATCAAAATACGCAGAAGCTCCAGGAGATTCCTTTGCTTCCAGCTGGGAGCCAATTATTTCCAGTTCACAGCCCTACCCTTTGGTCTCACCACAGCCCCCAGAGTGTTTACCATGGTTATGGCAGTTGTAGCGGCTCACCTGAGGCTTCAGGGAATTCAGTTGTTTCCTTACCTAGATGACTGGCTCCTCGCTGCTGTCACCAAGCATCTACTTTGCATGGTCAGAGACTCCTTCCTGCATCTTGCAGTCAACCTAGGGATTGCCATCAACATCTCCAAGTCCCACTTGAACCCAACACATACCTTGGAATTTATGGGGGCACAGCTGGACACTCTACAATTGCAAGTCTTTCTCACACTAGACAGGGTCCAGAGCCTATGGGCCCATGTATCAGTGATCCTCGGCCCCAGGCTACCAACGGCGAGCAATGTTCTCTGAGCTCTAGGCTCCATGGCCGCAGTAATCTCAATCCTTCCCTGTGCACGCCTTCACATGCAAGTGCTTCAGTGGATCCTGGCAGTACAGTGGTCTTGGCTAGACCTCCACATGGACTATCCAATAAGAATCAGCAGAGCCTGCAAGATTTCTCTTTTTTGGTGGCTCCAATTGCCAGAAATCTTGGCAGGTCAACCCTTCATAACACCCACAGCCTAAGCCACAGTGATCACGGATGTCTCCCAGCTCGGGTGGGGGGGCACTATTTGGGGAGGACGGTCCAAGGCACGTGGTCCCAGACCGAGACCAGATTGCATATCAATGTTCTGGAGATGAGGGCAGTGCTTTTAGCATTGCAAGCCTTTCATGCTGTTCTTCTCCCGGGGACGATTGCAGTTCAGTCAGACAACATGTCTGTTCTCTGGTACCTCAACAAAAAAGGAGGAACCAGATCTTACCCTCTCTGTCGTGAGGCTATGAGAGTGTGGGAGTGGGTGATCTCCACCAATTGGTTTCTGATTGCAACACACATCCCAGGAAACTCCAACATTTTAGCAGACAGACTGAGTTGGGCTATTCTAATGCCATACATGTGGTCTCTGAAGCAATCGATAGCGGAGGAGATCTTCCTTGTGTGGGGTCAGCCTTACTGTGATCTCTTCGCATCTCCTTCCAACGTGAAGTGCAGTGAGTTCTTCGCTCTGATCCCCTCACCAGGGAACTTCCTCAGAGATGCTCTCATTCATGTTTGGCCTCCCGGGTTACTGTATGCTTACCCCCCGTTACTTCTCATTCTGAAGTTTCTTCACAAAGCTTTCTGACTGGAGTGCAAAGTGATCCTTATTGCCCCTTTCTGGCCTCGTCAAGTGTGGTTCCCCTTCCTCTGGTCTCATCTTCTAACTCCTCCTCGGAGTCTGGATCCTTGCCCAGATCTCATATCTCATCTCTCGGGCATCTGTCTGCCTGACCTGGACAGCCTCAAGCTGATGGCTTGGTTGCTCCAGTTCCCCTGATTGTTAGGACTCCCGGTCTTTCATCTTCAGTAAAGACTATTCTGGTGGCATCCCACAAAGCCTCCACTAGGAAGGTTTATCACAGCAAATGGAAACTTTGGGCTTCTCAGAGGAACCTAGATCCCTTTACAGCCCCGGTTCTTGCGGTGTTGGAATTTTTGTCCAATATTTTCCAACAAGGGGCTAGTTCTTCCACGGTAAAAGTACAACTGGCGGCCATCTCTAATTTTCATGTCGGTAAAAATATGAATGCTCTGGCCTCTTTGAGACTGTGTAAAGCTTTTCTGAAAGGCACCTTTCTTTTTCGTACTCCAGTTAAGGATTCAGTCCCTCCTTGGGACCTTACCCTACATCTGCAGGCACTAGTTGCTCCTCCCTTTGAACCAGCAGCGTCAGTAGATTTGAAATTCTTATCCTGGAAGGCAGCTTTCCTAGTGGCCATTACTTCAGCCAGAAGAGTTTCTGAGATCCAAGCTTTGTCTGCCATGCCCCCTTACTTGATCTTTCATAAAGACAGGGTTTCACTCCGCACGAACCCTTTTTTTCTTACCAAAAGTTGCCTCTGAATCAAATATTAACCAGACGATTAACCTGCCAGTTTTCTTTCCAAATTTTCAGAACAAGGGGAATATAAACTGCATTTGCTAGATGTTCATAGACAGCTTTGTTTCTATTTACATAGGACTAAACCCTTTTGTAAGTCTGACCAGTTATTCGTGTCATTTTCTAGACCCTTTTTGGGCAAAGCCATATCCAAGGTCTCCTTAGCTAGATGGATTACACAATGTATACTGCAAGTCTATAAGGACAAAGGTCTGTCCCTGTCTGGTCCTGTTAAAGCTCATTCTACCAGATCTATGGCAACTTCTGCTGCTTTTTGGTCTAGGGTTTCACTGGACGATATCTGTGCAGCAGCAACCTGGGCAAGGTCACATACATTTATTTCTCATTATAATTTGGATTTGATCTCTAGAGGGAGAGCATCCTTTGGCTCTGTGGTACTCAGGAATATCATTCCAGGAGGGCCTCCCAGGAGTTTTGGTAGCTGGGGACTCTGTCCCACAGGTTGCAGATAAATGAAATTAACTATTTCAGATAAAGAAGTTATGTACTCACCATAACGTTCCATCTGAGTAGTTATACTTCATTTTCTGCAACCGTCCCATCCTCCTTCCCCCAAACCTGTTCTAGGTTAGTACTGTTATTGAGTTGCTGATAGTTTGGATAGTGGCAAACTCGATCTGAGTGAAGGTAGGAGATGTGAGGGATTACGGGTAAGGGAAGGAGCTTGGAGCAAATGCTTGGAAAAATGTTGCCAGCTCGGATCCGATACGGATCCGAATACCCACAAATTGCAGAAAATGAAGTATAACTACTCAGATGGAATGTTATGGTGAGTACATAACTTCTTTTTTCCCTCAGGATGAATCCATCATTCCTACCCAAAGTATGTTCAGAATTCACACTGAATCAAACGATTGAGTTACCCATTTTCTTTCCTAATCATTCAAACCAGTTGAAGTATATGCTTCACAAACTTGATGTGCATCGACAACTTCGCTTTTATTTGGACAGAACAAAAGATCTCAGAAGGGCTGATCAGCTGTTTATCTCCTTCTCAGATTCAAAAAAAGGTGCACCTGTCTCCAAAACTACCTTATCGAAATGGCTCTCTGATTGCATTTCCTTTATCTACAGTGAAATGGGTATTGCATTACATAACAAGGTCAAGGCTCATTCTACAAGGGTGATTTTGACTTCTGCAGCCTTCTTGACCAGGTTACCTATAGATTCTATTTGTGCAGCTGCCACTTGGTCAAATTCACATACCTTTATATCTCATTACAAAGTGGACAAGGCCTCTAGGGACAGAGCTTCATTTGGATCTGCTGTTCTGAAACAAGTACTCCCTTGAGCCACCCAAGATTGTGTTGTTGGGGACGCTACCCATCAGTAAGAATGAAGGCGAGATTGAACAACTTCACATTAAGAAGTTATGTACTTACCATAACGTTCCATGTGAGTTGTTCTTCTCGCCTTTACTATTATGACCCTCCCTCCTACCCCCTTCCTATGTCTACAAGTACGAGAGGTACAACTCTGGTTTTCGTTCTCCTGAAGAGTTTCCTTTCACCCTGGATTTTATGATTTCCTTGAAATCTGGGATAGGTTTCTACACTAGTTGGCTTCAAACAAGATCTGGGGAATGTAGTGGTGGATTGTGGGATAGGGCTTTGGCCTCGAGCTTTTTGAGACCTCAAGCTCTGCTATTTGGCCGAATTGGAGCCGATGGTCGGCTCCAAACCCATCCGTAATAATGAAGGTGAGAAGAACAACTCACATGGAACGTTATGGCAAGTACATAACTTCTTATTTCCTGTGGTACAAGATTCCAAACTTTGATGCCCACAGAGAATGCATGTTCTGCTTAGGCCCGAACACTTTGATGTAGACTGTGACATTTGTGCAGGCTTTAATTTTCAGGCTTTAATTGACAGGAGCAACAAAATTATTTTTAGGGGTCTTCTTTCTTCCAAAACTTATGCTGTGGTTGCTAGGGCTGAAATCCCTTAAAAACAGGACAAAAAGGGCAACTCTCTTAATAAGGAAAATTAAAAGGGCTCCTGATCCTCCTTCCACCTTGACCTCCACTTGCACTTCAGAGCCTCCAGCAAAAATTTAGAAAAAGTCGGATCAGCTCTGCAAGATCCAAAGCTCTGGGTGGAAAGATCTCCTTGGATCCATAGTCCCCTGTTGACATCATAGCCTATTTCTTCCAGGCTACCTTTTCCATTTCTTGAACTGTCACCCAGAAGACACTCTAGACCTTCTTCTACACCTTTGTCTCTCCAGCCTTCCAGGAGCCTGTCAGAAACAGATGGATAGGATGCCGAGGAAGTTCCTCAGGATGCAGATTCAAATGGGAGTAATTTCATCTCCTACCCAATGGGTCTTGAGAGCCCCCATTGAGCCACATCACCATTGATTTCTTCTTTCCTGATTCATCCCTTGGTTTCTGAGCCATTGGATCTGAAATCCCTGGAGTACTTTCCTCGGCTCCGAAGATTATTCTTTCTTCAACTTCGATGGCTTCTCTGTGTCAACTGGCACCAAGCACCTTGTATCTGGTGGACTCTTGGAGCCAAAGTGTCTACACCACCTCTGGGACATTGGAGTCTATGCTGACATTTTTGGAGCTGTCTCTTCCCCTGAGAGCCCTGGCCTTAGATAGCTAAACTCTGATTCCCTCCTCAGGTGAGGTGCCAATGGGGTGGCAGGGGTCAGTGATCTGAGATAGTCTGATGTCAGATCCATCGGTGTCTGCTTCTCTTAAGTGCTTCACTTTAGAGGTAGTAGAGAGAGTCTTCACTATACCTAGAGAACATATGAACTTGACCTGTTCAGATCAGACATCTTTGTCTCATTCTGTTTTGTGTTCTGAGCCTTGATCTTCTCAGGAGGCAGATGGGCCAGACCCAAAAGCCTCTAAAAACATTGATTTTTGTTGGGAAGCGTTATTGGGAGACCAACCACATCTTTGTTTAAGGAGTGCTAAGATGTCTCCAAAGGAGACATCATCAGGTGGTGATCTGGTGGACTCCTCTACCTCATCAAAATCAGTGTCCTCAGTGAGGGACTTCTGCAGGAAGTCTAAGTGCCTCCTCTTGCATGTTCTCTTCTGAGGGACGTCCTCGTGGGATGCTCTGAGGAAGTATCGGAAGAGATAATAATACCCTGATGGGTGGACTGTAGCCTACCTCTAGAGATTCTTCTTTGTGCCAAAAACAACAGGGGACTTGAGACCAAGTTTGGATCTTGGCAGACTGAATCAGTCTATTCAATATAAAATGTTCCAGATGGCCATGGTTCAGTCCATTGTGCCATTTTTACACAAGGACAATTGGATGTGCTTGATAGATCTTTAGGATGCATACTATCATATCAAAATTAACAGATACTCCAGAAGATACCTATGCTTCCAGCTGGGAGCAAGTCATTACCAGTTCAGAGGACTGCCCTTTGGTCTCACTGCTGCTGCCAGGGTGTTCAACAAATGCACGGCAGTAGTAGCTGCTCAGATTCCAAGTGTTTCCTTATCTAGACAACTGGCTTCTGACTGCTCCAACCAGGCTTCAACTGATTCAAAGAAGGGACTACTTTCTCCAGCTCTGATCCCATCTGGGAATATCAGTCAATTACAGCAAATTTAAACTCACCCCATCTCAAAGTCTGGAATTCATCTGTGCTTGGGTGAATACAGTCAGTCAAGTATCTTCTCTTTTTCTGTCTCAAAGAGACTCCATACAATTACAGGTTAAGAAGATATTTCAGAATTCTTCCCTCCTGGCCAGTTTGATACTTCAAGCCTTAGGTTCCATGGCAGTGGCAATCACCCTTGTACCACTGGCCAGGTTCCACATGAGAATCCTTCAATGGACTCTGTCCACTCAATGGTCCATTCTCTGACATTATCTGTTCCAATCGAAATCACTTAAGCATGCACTCTGCTGTGCAAAAATTACCTTCTATGGTAGATCCACTCCAATCAGCTTGACAAAGGCCAACCTTTTGTTCTCCCTCAACCCAAGGCCGCAGTGACCATGGATGCCTCTCAGCTTGGGGGGGCATTTTTTGGGAAGGACAGTCAAAGGCACATGGTTCCCCAAAGAGGCCAAGATGCATATTGATGTCCTGCAGATGAGATATGTCCTCCTAGCATTGCAAGCCTTTCGAGACACTCTCCCAACCAGGATTATTGTTATTCAGACTGACAGTATGTCTGTGGTCTGGTATATCAAGAAACAAGTGGGAACCAGGTCTTACCCTGTTTATCGAGAATCTGTGAGAGTATGGCAATGGGTGATCTCTTCTAATCACTTTCTAATAGCAATGCACATCCCAGGCAAATCCAACATGATTGCAGACAAGTTAAGCAGATCCATTTTGACGCCTCACAAGTGGTCTCTCAGTATCAAAGTGGTGGAGAGAATGTTCGATTCTCCCCTCAACAGCAAATGCAACAGGTTCTTTGCCCTGAACACCCCACCAGGGGAGTCACTGAGAGATGCTCTGTTTAATGTTTGGCTCCCTGGTCTCCTTTGCACTTATCTCCCATTACCCTTCATTCCCAAATTTCTGCAGAAAGCATCTTGATTGAAGAGCACAGCTATCCTCATTGCTCCTTACTGGCCTCATCAGATTTGGTTTCCCTTCCTTTGGCCTCATCTTCGACATCCACCCTGGATTCTAGATTTAACTCCAGACCTCCTGTCTCATCCCGCAGGTATGATTCACCTAGATGTACCAGACCTGAAACTGACCACATGGTTTCTCCAGTTCTGTTGATTGCTAGACAGTGCAGGCTCTCCTTCCTGTCTATCACATTTTATTATCATAAGGCTTCCACCAGAAAGATTTACAAGAGTAAATGGAAAAGATTTGTCCTTTGGACCCTAAGCAAAAATTTTGATTTTTTTTCATCACCAATTTCAAACTTCCTTGACTTCCTACCCACAATTTTCAATAAGGGTGGTAGTTTCTCAATTATTAGAGTAACATTTGCAGCCATTTCCAACTTCCATTTGGGAATAAATAACTACCTTAACTGCCTCTAATCTTTGCAAAGCTTTTTTAAGAGGAGTTTTTTACTTAGATCCCCTGTTAAAAGATCCTACCCCTCCGTGGGATTTAAATGTTGTGCTTCAGGCATTGACTCATCCTCCCTTTGAACCTGCGGTTAAATCTGACCTAAAATTTTTGTCCAGGAAAACCATTTTCGTAGTTGCTATTACATCTACCAGAAGTGTATCTGAACTGCAAGCTTTGTCTTCTAAAACTCCTTATTTACTTTTTTACAAGGATAGGTTATCTTTATGGATTAATCCATTCTTTTTATCAAAGATGGTCTCTGTGTCTAATATTAATCAGGTCATTAGTCTCCCAGTTTTCTTTCCAAACTTCTCAAACAAAGGTGAGTATATGTTACATTTACTGGACTTGCACAGACAACTATGCTTCTATCTTCATAGAACTAAGGATTTAAGAAAATCTGAACAATTGTTTCCTTTTCTGATTTCAAGCTAGGCAACTAGTATCTAAAGTTACCTTGGCCAAATGGTTAATTGATTGTATATCCTTAGTTTATCAAAAAGTAGGTTTGGCTTACCTTTACCAAGACCACCAATGGCCCACTCCACGAGGTCTATGGCAACCCCAGCAGCTTTTGTCAAGAACTTCATTGGATGATACTTGTGCAGCTGTAACTTGGGCTAATCCTCATACCATTATTGCTGATTACAAAGTAGATCTGGTCTCTAGGGGAAAGGCATCCTTTGGTTCAGCGGTGCTCTGGAATATCCTTCCTTAAAGCCCTCCTGGTATTTAGGTAACTGAGGTTCTGTCCAACAGCTGAGGAATTAATGAAAATGACATCATCAGATTAAAAGCTTATGTACTCACCATAATGTTCCATCTGTGTTGTCCATTTTTAGTCTTCCTCAATTTCGCACCCACCTACCTCCTCATTATTTTACTTCTGGAGATATGTAAGAGTCTTGTAGGAAGCTCTATTCCTTATTTGAGCTCCAGTTTCCATTCCTTTATGATCTTCCACTTTTCTGTTTGCTCTATGGGCAGCAGACTAGATCTGACATATGTTAGGTTGGTGGGGCATTATAGATAAAGGGAGGAGCTCATGAGTTCATGGATCCTTTGATCTGGAAGAAGTGGCCGAGTCAGAGGTGAGTATCGGATCCGAACCCTACAGTTGAAGAAGTATGAATATAGACAACACAGATGCAACATTAGGACGAGTACATAGCTTTTTGATTTTTGCATTTTTTTTCTTTGTGGCTATGATTATTTAAGCTTATTGAGTATGTTTACAGCATTTTAAACACATTTTTCATTTAAATCACTCTTTTGGCATAATTTTGTTTATTAAACAGTTCTAAGAGGAATTTTTCATAAGTTTATACTTTATTCCTTGTCTAATGTTGTCTTGTGCTATTTTTAATCATTTGATGATGAACTTGGCCTTTATTTGTTAAAGCTGGTGACAATTTGTGACATGCATTTTGCGCCTTCAGCTGTGTTATAGAAAATACTGTCATTTTTCTCAGAGCAGTGTTCAAACTGAATCCCTGCAGAGAAAGTCTTTAGATTGCGATTTAGAAGGAGAATAGTGGGATTTGTCCATCCTTTTACTGGGCCGACCATGCAGCCAGTATTTGGTACTGAGCAGGATAGTTTCTTGTCCCCTGTTTGATGGATTCAGATATGGTGCCCTGACCACAACCATCTACCCCTTGTGCACCTAAAAAACATAGAAATTTGTCAAGAAATATGCCTCAGCCTATGGATTGTGACTCTGGTGTAGCCTTAAGCAGAGTTAAGGACCTCTCGCCTTCTTTTATCCCCAAGTCCCCTGGCATGGTATTAGTACCACAACTGTGCATTACAGGAGGGTCAGACACATCCTCCAGGATTGTACAAGTGCCTGATTCTGGTACAGGAGAGTCAAACTCTTTAGTTGCAGATGAAGTTAGGGGTGTAGAATCTGTTCCCAGTGTTGATACATCTTCCCTGTGGATTATCCCACTGGTATAATGTATACATATAAGAGACAGGGCAACAGTCTCTGACTGGGTTTCCACCTGAGGTGGTGGCTATGGCTAGATCCATTGTTCAGACAGTTAATTACAGGGTGTAAACCCGTGTTATGAGTGATGTTGATCTTCACACCCCTGTTTAACTGTCTAGGTATCCTGTTTGAAAGGGATTCAGAATCTGACATTTCAGATGAGTCGGAGTCTGATCAGTTACCTACCTCTGAGGATGATCAGGTGCAGAAAATCAAATAGATGTTTACTTTTTTCCCTCAATGCTGGCTAGATATGGCGATGTATTCCGCTGGGAGCAATCTTCAGCTGCACCCAAGGTCTGCAGGATATATGATATTTTGGACACCCTGGATTTGGCAGCCTTCCCTCCATAAATCCCAATGCTGGAAGATGTTTTTAAGAAAACTTGAAATTCTCCTCTATTGAATGAGTCTTTGCATAAATTCAGGGTGCACTCGACCATGTTTGGTCACCAGTTCCCCCTTGTCTGTGGATTCTGCTGCTGTGTCCCCAGTAACATTTTCTGACAAAATGATTATGTCTGTATTAAAACCAGTCCCTTTAGATAAGCTAGGCAAGTGGCTTTGAATCTTAGGAAAAGAAGCTGGTACAGTCTGGCATGGTAGTCATTAATGTGTTTAACTACCAGTGTTTTATGTGGAAGTTTGTGCTGAGGTGTATGTATAGTTGAGGTAAATTTACTGCATTGTTACTTGCCGAGCAAAATGTCTGTGTCAAAGATATTGTGTCCAATGTTTCTCAAGTGTTTAAACATGCTTTAAAGAGTGCCTTGGAAGGGGGGCCAATACTGTTTCTAGAAATTTAGCACCTTCTGTGGTGATAAGAAGATATGTCTAGTTGCACAGTCAAAACCTTTCTGATGAGTTACAAAATGAGACAATGTAGTGTTCCACTTCATTCTGATTCTGTGTTTGATATAGCAGCAATTAGTTCCTTAAAACACTGGGATAATCGAGGTAAAGTGATACAAGGGGTGTAAGAAATGTTCTATATTCCCAAGATCTGATGTCTTTTTTTTCTGCTCCTCAACTTTGGGTTTCGGATCTAACTTCAGCCACTTTCAAACTTTGGATCCATAGCTCGAGCTCCTCTCCTTACCCATAATCCTCTCCCAAGCCCTAGATTACCTTAGATCTCATTTAGCACTATAGTGATCAAATGTGGTTGATGTAGCTCAAGCTTTCTGAAAATAAGTACCTTACTTCTTTGACCTGGTTTCACTTTCTCTAGGAGGTTTTTAACTTCTGCTTCTCCTATCATCCTCTGTTATAAAAAATAATAATAATATACAATAGCGGCTTTTATATCTTTAATTTTGTATACTGTAGGTTTGCTCTTCTTTGCCTTCCAGGCCTCATGCCTTTTCCCCTTCTTCTTTTCCACTATTCCACCATTGTTGGAAGTTCCTTTCACTTTGTCAGGAATTCCTTTTTTATCATTCCTGGTATTGTTGCCTAACTAGATTTTACTCTCCTGTGTTTTTTTAGATGCTGTTCTTTGTTGTTTTTAGGATTTATGTTATCTTTTAAGATGTCTGACAAACCTACTGCTTTCAAAAATGTTTGTCTTGTGGGCACAAAATAAATTCTGATTCCCACTCTGAGTGTGTTCTGTGTACTGTCTTGGGATGCAGATTTAGACGTGGAGTGTGAAAATTGTACTGGCTTCAGCCACAGAACCTTAGCTGAGCATAGTTCTTAAGGGGAGGTTCCCTTCTTCCTCTTCTTCAGTATCTGGAGCTTACTCCTCTTCCCAGAAACCGCCAGAGAACCCTCAATGTGAAAAGAGAGAGAAAGACAAAGATAAGCCAAAGGAGATGAGGAAGCACTCCCCTGACCAATCTCCTCACTTGGCTCTAGGTACAGCTTCTCCAGCTAAAATTTCCTGGACCTTGGATTGATCCACTCCCTCGGATATGAAATCTTTGACTGCTAAATCACCTACCCTTTGACACCCTTAGTTCTCTCCAGAGCCAGTCTCATCCAGACTGCACTCTACATTTTTCAGGAGACTCCATGTAGAGTGTTGAGACCTCCATCTACCTCCTTGTCCTTCAGGTCTACTAGGAGTCCTTCTGAAGCAGATGTGGACAGGTTATTTCTAAGGATTCAAATTCAGTTGGGAATATTACCTCCTCATCAACCATGGAACCCTTAAGCTTTAGACCAGCCCAAAAGCTCTTGATAACTCCTCCTCTCATCCATTCTTTGAATTCAGAGGTACCAGATCCAAGAATCCCGGGATTATCTGGGTCAGATCCAAAGGCTTGGCCTTCATCGACTCCAACACCTTCTCTGATCCAGCTGACACTGACTTTGTCAGAGCCAGAGGGATCTAGGAGCCATAGCTTCAGTGCTGGATCCGGTAGTAGGGGTTAAACACCAAGGCTTTCAGAGCCATCCCTTCCCCTCAGGACTTCAGCACTAGAAAGCTTGGCTCCATCTTCTATATTGAGGCAGGGTCCTGGGAAGTGTTGGACTTCTCCAAGTAGCTCCTACTGGGGTGATCCTGGACTTGTTATGAGCTTTGGCTTTTGAGGCAGTGGAGAGAGCTCTCTACATGACTGGAGGTAAGACATCCTTGCCCCCTTGGTTCCCTCCCTCCACAATTGTCTGCCTTGGGTCCCGAGTCTGCTGTGTCCCATTGGGGCAACAGGCCCCATTCTAACCTCAAGATAATCCTTTTACCAGGCTTCCCACACACTTCTGGGTCCTCCTCAGATCATCCCCATGAGGAAGTTCCCTGAAGCATAAATGAAAAAGGAGGTACATTAATTCCCCACAGGAGTCTTTAACAGTAGATGTTGACTTTGATGAAGGGGGGGGGGGGTCACTTCTTGAAGATGTGTTATTCTGAGAAATTCTCGAGCTTCTGAGACAGAAAGGTAGTTGGTCTTCTGAAGCCATTTGTCAGGTGGAATCATTGTTTCATGAGGTTTTCAGAACTCTCAGCTACATCTCAGGTGGTATCCCAGTGGAAGAAATTGTAGACCTCATTTTCCATCAGGCTTGGAAGTATCTTGATACAACAGAACCCATTCCTAGAAAGATAGACAAGTACCTAGTTGCACCCAAGGACCATGCCTATTGGAGCAGGGATCGCCCAGTTGATGCCATGGTGGTCACTACAGCCACCAAATAGAAACTTGCTGAGGAAAATACCTCTCTTCACCCTCTTAGCAGGGAGTCTATGGCCCTGGACAGATTCAAGAAGTGAATTTTTCTTCAGTGACTTTGTCTTACAGTTGAATTACCTGGCATATTTTACAAGGTTCCAGAGGGATTTCACTAAGGAACTTGCCAAGTCCCTCTCAAGGTCCGCATAGGCTGAGAATAAAAGGACTGTTCCTTTGCAACTGGCCACCCTTTAGTCCCTGTCAAACTCCTCTATGTGACTGATTTCATATGCTACTGAGGGCATTTAGAGAGTGGCAGGCTCAACCATTACCATTAGGAGACATGCCTGAATGCATCTTTCAGACTGTGTGGAGCCTTACAAGTTGTCTTTCATCAGTGCACCCTTTGATGGATCTGCCTTATCTGAACCCAAAATTAAAGAGATGCTGTCCAGTGGTGAGCAGGATGTGAAAACTTTATCTACCATAGGGATATGTTTCTTACCCTTTAGAGGACCTTCTCAAGAAACCAGCAGGGGGTAGAAAGATATGGGTCTATAAATCACAAGGGTTCTCTCAGGACTCCTATGGAGATAGATCCCTCCACAGGAGAGGGGAGAACTCTAATAATAGATGTCACCCACATGACAGGGGAGCCCACAAAACCAAAGCTTTAGGGGTCCATTTACCGAGAAGCCTTTCCATCACCCCTGAACAGTTGCTCAACTGGTGCAGATAGTCTGCGGGCCCATATGTCTACATATGGAAGCCTTGACATCCATCACCAAAGATGTTTGGGTGCAGAGAATAATGATCAGATGTTATCACAGTCCCTTTTCCCTTTCCCCACCTATTCACCCACAAAAAATTACTGAAGTACAACCCCATCAGAGGAAGGAAGTAGCCTCAGAGATAGAAGAGTTGCTAAGAAAAGACTGTTCCAAGAGGCCTCACCAGATCAATGAGAATTCAGAACTTATTTAAATTATTTTTCATACCAAAGAAGACTGGGGACCTCAGACCAATATTGTACCTATCTCACTTGAACCAGTTTGTCAAGCACTCCAAGTTCTGAATGGTAACGGTTAAGTCCATTCCCTCTCTTTTGAGGAGGTATGATTGGATGTGTTCGATAGATCTCCATGATGCATAGTACCACATAAAAATAGACAATCTAAGAGATATATTCACTTCAAAGCACTGTCCTTTGATCTCACCAGAGCCCCCCAGGTATTCACCAAATGTATGACAGTGGTTAAAGCTCACCTGAGATTGCTGGGATTCTGGGTGTTTACATACCTTGACAACTGGTTCCCCACAACTTCCACCAGCTGTCTATGAGCACACACCATGGACTACCTGCTCCATTTATGTTTATACCTAGACTTCACAGTCAACCACAACAAATCTTACCTCCTTTCCACCCAAATACTGGAGTTCATTAGGGGTCATCTGGATACAGTTTCTCATGCAGCTTGGCTTTATGAGTCCAAATTGTCCATACTACAGCTTCAAGTGAAAAATTTGCTATCTTTTCAACCACCACCAGGCTGGTCCTTCAGCTTCTGGGGTCAATGGTAATGCCTATATAATCCATCTACCTTTAGTGAAATACTACATGAGAGTACTTCAGTGGACTCTAGCAGTTCATTGGTCTATGACTCAACATCCCTTGACATCTCCCATTCAAGTTACAAAGACCTGTTGAAAACATGTATCCTGGTAGAACTACACAGCAGATGTTTCACAGGACTGCGACATTGTTCTTCCATTGCCAAAGGTCATAGTGACCACAGACACTTCCCATTTGGGGTGGAGGGGGGGGGTATTACCTGGTACAGACATTCCAAGACATGTGGTGTTCCTAACAAGCCAGCCTTCATATTAACGTCTTAGAGATGATGGCAGTCCTTCTAGCATTGCAGGATTTCAAGACATCATCCCTTAGAGGTGACTGGTATACAGACCGGTAATATGTCAGTGGTTTAGTACATCAACAAACAAAGAAGAGCCCCTCTTTCCTCTTGTGTTGGGAGGCATTGATAATGTGGCACTGGGCTATCTCTTCCAATCACTTTCTTTTAGCAATGCACATTACAAGGAAGTTCAACATTTTAGCAGACAGACTGAGCAGATCTATTCTTATGACTTATGATTGGTCTCACAGTCCTTCACTGGCAGAACAGATTTTTCACCAATGGCCCAGCCATGCTGCAACCTTTTCACCTCTGTCCACCTTTCCAAATGCAGTGCATATTTTCTGGTAATCCCTCCAGAGGGGGAGCCACCACAGGATGCTTTGATCCAGGATTGGCCCCCCAGACTCTTTTATGCCTTCCTTCTCTCACCTCTCATATCCACATTTTACAGAAAGCTTATCAGTGGAAGAACAAGGTGATTCACATTTCCCCATTCTGGCCTCAACAAGTGAGGCTCACATTCCTCTGGTCTCATCTGATGTACCTTCCTTGGGTTCTGGATCCCTTTCCAGATCTTCTATCTCTCCCCTCTGGGCTACCTCACCTGGACATAGCAGCCCTCGGGTTTACCTCATGGTTTGTCCACTTCCAGTGATAGCTAGACAGTCCAGGCTTTCTTCCCAGGTTTTACACATCCTTAATTCTTCTCAAAGAGTCTCCACTAGGAAGATATACAACACCAAATGGCAACAATTCTCTATGTGGGCTAACAAGAGAAATCTAGACCCCTTTTCAGCACTCATACCATCAGTTTTAGAATTCCTGGCTTCCATTTTTCATAATGGAGCAATTTTCTCTACAATAAAAGTATAACTGGCTGCAATTTCCAGTTTTCTTGTAGACAAAGCCAATTTGTCCTTGGCCTTTCTTAAGTTATGCAAGGCCTTCCTCAAATGTACTTCTTTGCTCAGACCACATATCAGGGACCCCATCCCTCCTTGGGGCTTGGCGATTCTTCTCCCGGCCTTAACTCAGTTTCCCTTTAAACCCGCAGCAAAGGCTAATTTCACTTTTTTGTCCTAGAAAACCATTTTTCTAGTTTCTATTACATCTGCGAGAAGAGTTTCAGAACTTCAGGTTTTATCTCGCCAATTACCTTCTATCATTTTTCATAAAGATGGGGTTTCTCTTTACACAAACCCTTCCTTTCTTCTAAAAGTAACTTCTAAATTTGCCCTTAATCCATCCATTAATCTACCAGTGTTCTTCTCAAAATTCTCCAATAAAAGGGAGTGTTTGCTTAATTTCTTGGATGTACACAGACAGCTGAGATTTTATCTCCCCAGAACAAAAGCTTTTAGGAAATCGAACCAGTTTGTTTATTTCTTTTTCAAAAGCTAATTTGGGACAATCTGTGTCTAAAGTTACATTAGCATGATGGTTCACTGAATGTGTTTCTTATGTTTATAAACACAAGAGTTTCTCTTTAATAAGACAACCACAAGCTCATTCCTCAAGGTCAGTCTCCACTTCTTCTGCTTTCTTATCCAGAACTTCTGTAAATGACATTTGTGCTGCTGCTTCTTGGTCCAGTGTTCATATCATCATAGCCTATTACAAGGTGGATATACTTTTCAAGAACAAGGCAGAGTTTGTTTCTGCCTTTCTCTGGAATATCCTTCCATGAGACCACCCTCGGTTAATACGAGCTGGGGATCCTGTCCCAAAGGATGAGGAACAGACAAAAAAGTCAACATCAGACTGAAAAGTTATGTACTCACCATAATGATGCATCTGTGTTGTCTCTTTTTGTCTTTCCTCAACCTACCCCCCCCCTTCCACTGGAAGAAGTAATTCATATGGTCTCCTGGTATGACCTGGAAGTATTCCCCTTTTTGGTCTTTTCCTCTCTTAGCTCCAGATACCTTTTCCATCATGTTTCTAGACATTTAGAGAATTGTTTCCTTTATATACGCTGATATTAAGGGGACAAACTCCATCTCAGGTAATCTTGGGCTTGGTAGAGGATTATGGATAAGAGGAGGAGATTGAGGTATGGATCAGAAGTCTGAAAAGTGTCCAAAGTCAGATCCAAGGTTTTATCCAAAACGCAAAGGTTGAGGAAGGAAGAAAACTGACAACGCAGCTGTATCATTATGGTGAGTACATAACGTTTCATCTGATGTTGTCATTTTCATTCATTCCTCAACTGTTGGGTTTGGATCTGACACTTGGATCCAACTCAGACACTTTTTCAGTACACAGTGAGCACTGAAACTCTCAACCTTCTCCCTTACCCATAATGCCCTAGTGATCTAACACACCTCAGATCTGATTTGCCGTCTTAGCATATGGACATGGTCACTATATACTCTCAGTATAACATCTTTTTTCTTATGGTGAGAACCTTTTTTGCTGCTATTTACCTTGATATCTCAAAAAACTTCCTCTTCATTATAAATCTTACAGTATTATTGCACTTTCTCCCTTTTAGACCCTTGCTTGTGTAGTCTTAATTACCATCATTGGTATATCCCTATTTCTCATACTTTTACAGTACTTCTTTAATTACCATTGCTGGTAAATGTTCCCTCTTTCTCTCTTCTGTCTATAAAAAATTACTTAATATCTTTTCTTTCTGTAAAATAGTGTGTTTAAAAATGTCGGGAAGCTTTTGGATGCCCATTCTAAATGTATGTAGTGTCTAGGCTCAGTGCATCTTGACTCTAATTGTGATATTTGTGAAGCTTTTAACCTTAGCACATTGAGTGACAGAAAAAAAATAAATTAAGAGGTTTGCTTCCTTCTCAGTCTTCATCAGCATCATCCGGAGCTCAAACTCCTCCAAAATCTGATAAAAAGGGTTTTCTGCCTGCTGTGGGCAACTCCTGAACAGACTTTTTCTAGGAACCAAGGAGGTGGTTGAAAAATGTGGTTCAAAAATTCCTAGGGTCCCTTCCAAGATCTATGTGGAGATAGCTCTCCCAGGGGCAGGGGGGGGACTCTAACGGAAGACACTCTTTCTGTGGCAGAAATGGTCTGCATAACAAGGGTTCTAGGGATATCATCTCTGACAAATCCTAGCAGTGCTCCTGAAAGGAGGCTCGACTGTCCATCTCGGGAGGCAGTCGGGAGTTTTCTATCTCTGCACCAGACAGCCTTGTTCATAGATTTAGGTTCATAGATTAGTACTAGACTAACAGCTCTTGCAAGCCATTTTAAGCCTAGCCAATTATATCCCCTGTGAGATTCAAACCCTGTACCTTGTGTTTATAAGGCAAACACCTTAACCATTAGGCCATCCTTGTGAGAAATTAACAAGGATTCATGAGTGCGGAGGATAATATCCAGAGGCTATATAACTCCCTTTTCCCATCCACCTCAGTATCAAAAAAAATCTCAGATGTTCCACCTAGTCAGATGGAAGCAGCATCACTAAAAATACAAAAGCTGCTAGAAAAAATGAGTCATCCATCCTCCCAGACCAGAAAGAGTCCAGAACTTACTCAAGATTCTTTTTAGTGCCAAGGAAAACAGGGGACTGGAGACCAATTTTGGATCTCAGCAATCTAAATCAATTGTTTCAGTATACAAAGTTCTAGGTGGCCACGGTTCAGTCCATTTTGCCTTTTCTGCACAAGGGCAAATGGATGTGCTTGATAGATCTCCAGGATACATACTACCTTATCAAAATGAACACATGATGCAGGGGATATCTACACTTCTAACTAGCAGCTATCATTACTAATTCAGAGCTCTACCTTTTGACCTTACCACAGCCTCCAGGTTGTTTACCAGGTATATAGCAGAAGTGCCAGCTCATTTGAGACTGCAGGGATTCCAGTTGATCTGAAGTTGTTATTTTCATTTGTTCTTCAACCTGTGAGACCTGGATCCAGCATGGATCTGTCTCAGCCGCATACTCCAGCATTGGATCCAAGCTCCTCCCCTATCCATAATGCCCCTGTCTTCCACCTCTTTCTCTCAGAACTCGTTTGCTGCTCATGAGAGACAGCCACATGGTTGCAGCCCCAAGCTCCCTTTACAGTAAGATTAGACTTTTTGATATTTTTCTTCTGTCTTCCTTCTTCTTTTTTTCAGGTGTCTTGCATCTTTGCTAACACCTTTCCCTACCCTATTTCTGTGTGCTTCATGTCAGTTTCATTAAAACAAACAAAAAAAACCTCGCTTTCTCTCTTTCTCTTTCCTTTTCTTTTTTTCTCTTTTGTGTACGTGGTCGAGTGTAGTCTTCCTCTAGCCATAGCCAAACCACCTAAGCCAGGCTTCAGGAAATGTACAGAGTGTGGCCATAAGCTTCCTCCTTCTGATGGCCACACTCTGTGTATTATGTGCCTGGGTGTAGAGCACTTAGATTCCTCCTGCTTGATCTGCGCAGGTTTCAATCCCCGTGCCTTGATCGACAGGAGGAATAAGTGGATTCTGAAGGGCCTCCTCCCTTTGGAGGCTTCTACTTCTTCCACTGCCCCGGCTTCTGGGACTCATCCTCCCACCATGAAGTCCTGGGACAAGGAAAAGACATGTTCTGAAGAATGGTACAGGCCCAGGAAGCGGTCCCCAGACCACTTTTCTGTGGTCAAGACCCTAGCCAAGTCTTGGCCAGATCCAACCCAGGGCTCTCCTCGACTCTGGTATCCCCGCTTTTCACCGGAGCTGGAGATATCCCAGGGATGGACCCCCTCTCTGCCTCCCCTTGGTGCCATTCCAGGCCCAGGTTGGTGGCTTCCTCCATCTGGTCCTCTCGCAGCCTTTTGTGAAGCCAAGGTGGACAGGATGATTCAGAGGTTTATTCAGACCCAGATTTAGACGGGGGTCTTGTCTGCTCCTTCCCCCTCTGAGGCTGGGAGCATGCAGTCCATTTTCCTTTCCATTGCTCCTTCTCTGATCCAACCTCTGGTTTTGGAGTCATCTGGTCTGAGATTTCCCTGTATTAAGGGGTCAGTGCCAGTGGTTCCAGGTACCTCGATGCCGACCATTGCCCTGAGTGGTTTGGCTCTGAAGTTTTCCGGGCTGACCGATTCTTGGAGCCATAGCCAGAGAGTCAGATCCAAGAAGATGGCATTGACTTTGAGGTTTTTAGAGTCAGCCCTTCCAGTCAGAGTCTTGGTGCCTGGAGACTCGGCTCTGGTTCCCCACTGAGCACCAAGGGTGGTGGATCCGGTCCTGATCATTCCTGCTTTGGGGATTTGTTTGCCCTCTGCTTTCAGTGTGGTGGAGAGGGTCCTCTCGGCTCCTTCAAGACCCTTGACACTGTCATCATTAGAGTTCATTTTAGCTCCCTCTTTTTCTGGACCGGAGTCTGCCATCCTGCCCCCTCAGGGACACCTGTTGCCACTATGCCCCAGGAGTTCCCCCTGGGAATTCCTCACGGTTTCCAAGTCCTCCCCAGAAATCCCACCCCCCTCCCTGAGGAGCTCCCTCAGAACCACACCTTGAAGTGGAGGCACTTGGACTCCCCACTGGAGTCCCTCATGGAAGATTCCGACATGGAGAAAGGGGAGGGTTCCCCCTGATCATCCTCGGAAGATATCTCCAAAGGCGACATCATGGAAATCCTGTGCCATTGAGGAGGGTAGTCTACCCAAAAGCCCAATCTGGATGAGTTGGTGTTCCTGGACGCATTTGGCACAAGACCTTCTACCTCCTTGATGTCCCCTCCTGTGGATCCCCTTGTGGATTTGATTTCATCCAGGGCATGGAATGAACTGGATACAATTGAGGCTAACCCCAAGCACCTGGACAAAATACTCAGTGCTCCATTGGATAGGCAACACTGGTCATATGGATCCCCGCTCAATGCCATGGTGGTTGTGGTGGCCAGCAAGAAAGAGCTCACTCAGGAGAGCTCTACTGTCCACCCTCCAGACCAAGAGTCACAGACTATGGACCATTTTGGGAAGCGGGCTTACACTTACATTTGCCGTACGTATGCTGAACTACATGGCACATGTTGTTATCAGACTGCAGCAGGACCTGGTTGAAGAGGTTGCTGAGTCTGCTCCCGGGTCTGTGTTGGCAGAGGAGAAAAAGCTGTTCTTCTCCCATAAGGCCACCCTTACTTTGGTATCTCATACGCCCATGAGGCTCCTGTCACATACTACTGAAGGTGCCTCTAGAGCTGCCAGAACAGGTGTAGCCATCAGGCGTCGCTCATGGCTCTAGCTTTGTGCTTTCTCTGAGCTCTTCAAGGCATTGTTTATGAATGCCCCCTATGATGGTTTCACTCTTTTTGGTAAGACTGTCTGCGACAACTTAGTCCAGAGCGAGAAGGACAAGAAGACCTTTTCTGCCTTCATGATTCACTTCTCAACCACTCAGTAATCCTTCTCTAGAAATCAGAGTGGGGAGAAAAAGATGTGGTTCCAGAACTCTCAAGACTCAGCTTCCCCCAGAGGTAGAGAGGGATATGACAGATGCCTCCCTTTTGGCAGAGGGGGCCGGAGGAACCAAGGGCCTTAGGATCCTTTCCTGGACAGACCCTCACAGCAGCCCTGAAGGGTTGCCTGACTGATCATCTCTGGAGGCAGTCGGGGGACATAATTCTGTGCACCCAACAGCCTGGGAGTCCATCACCAATGATCATCGGGTCTTGCAGATAATATCCAGAGGATACTCAATCTCCTTACTTCAACACCCAGTCTCTCCCAAAGATCTCCCGGACATCCCATCCACACAGCAGGCATAGGTAGCTATAGAAATTTCCAGGCTGCTTGAAAAGCAAGTCATCCAGCCTGTCTCCCCCAGACCAATCCTGATCAGGCATCTATTCCAGGTTCTTTTTAGTGCCAAAGAAAATGGGGGACTTAAGGCCTATCCTGGATCTTTCAACCCTGAAACTGTTGGTTGCCAAGAGGAAATTCTGGATGGTCACCCTTCAATCCATCCTGCCCTTCCTGCAGATAAATGACTGGATGTGCTCGGTGGATCTCTGGGATGTGTACTATCACATCAAGATGAACAGGCACTCTTGGAGGTTCCTCCACTTTCAGCTGGGAGTCAGTCATTTTCAATTCAGAGAGCTCCCTTTTGGGCTCACCACTGCCCCAGGGTGTTCACCAAAGTGGTGGAGGTAGTGGCGGCTCACCTGTGGCTGCAGGGGTTTCAGGTCTTTCCCTACCTAGATGATTGGCTCCTTTCCACTCCTCCAGGCATCGACTTTGCCAAGCCAGGGATCTTCTTTTCAAGACTGCTCACTATCTGGGTATAACCATAAATCTCAAAAAGTCTCAATTAGCACCAGTGGTGGCTCACCTGTGGCTGCAGGGGTTTCAGATCTTCCCCTACCTGGATGATTGACTTCTTTCTGCTCCCTCCAGGCATCGACTGTGTCAAGCCAGGGATCTTCTTGTCAAGACTGCTCACTATCTGGGTATAACCGTAATATCAACAAATCCCAACTGGCACCAGTGCAGGTTCTCAACTTCACTGGGACTCGTATAGTCACTATCCAAGGCAAGGTCCTTCTACCTCTGACCAGACTCTATATCTTTGACCTCATGTCTCTTACATCTTTCAAGCCAAATGTCCCCCAGCTGATTCATTTCTTTGGGCGTTGGGGTCTATGGCAGCCACAATCACTCTTGTTCCAAAGGCATGCTTTCATATGAGAGTCCTCCAATGGACTTTGGTGGTTCAATGGTCCTTGCTAGACCTTCTCTTATCACATCTGTTTCGATTATCTCAGGTTTGCAAGGATTCTCTTATTTGGTGGCTTCATTCCCCAGGCCTTCTTATGGGCCGTTGGTTCACTCTTCCCTCCCCTGAGATCATGGTGACCATGGATGCCTCTCTGTTAGGGGGGGGCATTGCATGGGAAGGGCAGTCCAAGGCATGTGGTCTTCCCTGGAGACTCATCTGCATATCAGTTTCCTGGAGATGAGGGCAGTGCTTTTGGTGTTGCAAGCTCTACATGCCTATCTTCCTCAAGGGACTATTCAGATGGACAGTATGTCAGTAGTCTGGTGCATCAACAAACAGAGGGAACCAGATCTTATCCCCTATATTGCGAAGCTATGAGATTGTGGGAGTGGGTGATTTCCTCCAGCCATTTTCTGGTGGCAGCGCACATTCTGGGGAGGTCCAACATACTAGCAGACAAGCTCAGCAGATCTATCAGCAGATCTATTCTGATGCTTTACGAGCGGTCTCTGAAGTAGTGGAGCAGATTTTTCAAAAGTGGGGTCAGCCTTGCTGCCTTCTCTGTCTCTCCTTCCAACGTGAAGTGCATTGAGTATTTTGCACTGAACCACCATCCAGAGGAGCCCCCAGAGACACTCTAGTTCATGCTTCGCCCTCTGGTCTACTATATGCCTACACTCTGCTGACTCTGATTTTCAAGTTCATTCAGAAAACTCGACGGCTGAGGAGCTCAGTGATCCTCATTGCCCCTTTCTGGCCTCATCAAGTTTGGTTCCTCTCTCTGTGGTCTCATACAGTGTGTCCTCCTTGGATGCCGCATCACCCAGACTTAGTCAGCCTGAAGCTCATAGCTTGCCTGGTCCTGTCCCCTTGATAGTTAGGACTCCTAGGCTGTATTCTCCCATTAAGAAGATTTTGGTAGTGGTTCACAAATCTTCCACCAAGAAGGTTTATTCAAGTAAGTGGAAGCATTTCTCAATCTGGGCTTCTCAGCATGATTTAGATCCTTTTACTGTGCCAGTTCCAACCATTCTGGAGATTTTGGTGCATATTTTTTAATCATGGCACTAGTTTTTCTACGGTAAAGGTACAATTGGCAGCAATGTCTAATTTTCACATAGGCAAGAATTCAGCTTCTTTGGCTTTGTCCAAGCTTTGTAAGGCTTTTTTAGGTTCATAGGTTAATAGGTAGGTACTAGGCTATTGGCCCTAGGGCCTTTATAAGCCTAGCCAAAAAGGTACCCTGGCTTTCGCCACCCAAGAAAATTATTTTCCTGTGCCCTTGTTGAGCAGAGCCACAGAGGTGATCCCAGGGTGAATTTCCTATTTCCCATCCAATCATCAAGATTTTTCTTGAAAAGTGCTAATGAGGAGCTTTGTTTGATATAGATAGGTAGTTTGTTTAAAAATATGGGAAGTCTCTGGGACAGGAATCTATTCCTCCAGCGTGTTCAGTTTATTGTGGTGACAAGGTTTAGGTCCCTACAGCATGTAGCTCAGAGGGATTGGAATTTCTTTAAGTGGAGCATGTCCAACAGCTCTGAGTTTGACATATTTTTGTATGTCAGGCAGAGATAGCCTCTGAGTAGGTGATATGCGATGGAGTAAAGCTGGAGTTTTTTAGACGGCCTGCGTAGGGCATCTGTTTGAGGCTGGTAATCCTCTTTGTGAGGTATTTCTGTGGCCTTTCCAGTTGTTGTAGATGTCTTGTGAGGTACATACCAAAAGGGGCATTGTACTCTGTAATGGGTCTAATGAGTGATAAGTAGAGGGGAACAATTACCTCTTTTTTCCTGGATGAGAAACCTTTTGTGATGAGGTGTGCCACATAGAAGGATTTCCTGACTACGTTGGTGATGTGATTATCAAAGGAGAGACCACTGTCCACCTGTGTCCCAAGGTCTCATATCACACTTTCGGTGTTACGTAGACTGCCACCTATGTGGTAGCTTATGGGTACAGAGTTTTTGCCAAAGAGGATGACAGTGCACTTTTTGGCATTGAGCTTGAGGCCATGGCTTTGACACCAGGCATCTGTCTCAGTGACATCCTTTTGTAGGATGTCCACATCATTAGGAGTTTTGATTATGGCTCCTAGTTTGCAGTCATCTGTGAACTTCATTAGCCAAAGAACTTCTGTGTTAGCCTGTACTTCAAAAAAGTAGATACCAAACAGGAGAGGACCCAGGACTGAACCTTGTGGTACACCACTTGCCACTGGTCTGAAGTCAGATATGGAAACTGCTACTTTCACAGTGTGGGTTCTGTCATTGAGTCAGTTGGCAACCCATCTTGTGACATAGGGATTTATACCTAGTTTAGTGAGTTTATCTATAATTCCAGAGAGGGGGGGGGGTGATGTCAAAAGCCTTGTCAAGCTCTATATAGGCTGTGTGAACCACATTACCATCATCTACGGCTTTGGTGACTGCTTCAAAGAAGGTTTAGGAGACATGATCTGCCTTTTACAAACCTGAACTGGGTGTGGTCTAGAGTTTGGAGATTACCAATGTCTTTGTTTATAAGTCCCATGATGATACGTTCCATGGCCCTGAACTGGGTGGGGTCTATAGTTTGGAGATTACCAATGTCTTTGTTTATAAGTTCCATGATGATACATTCCATGGCCTTGCAGACGAGGCTTGTTAGGCTAATGGGGCAGTAGTTCCCTGGGTCTGTGGTGGCTCCCCCTTTGTGGATTGGGATAACCTTTGCTGTGCACCATGCAGTGGGCACAAAGCCTGAGGTGAGGTTATGATTGAACATGGTGCTTAGGTGGGGTGCCAGTTCATTCTGTAGTTTGTATAATGCAGCCTGGGATGTTGTCAGGTCCCATGGATGCTGTATTCTGGGCTTTGGAGAGTGTGTTTTTTACCTGTGCAGCTGTGATTACAGGAACTTTGCATTCTTCCGGTATAGAGATGTGGCTTTTAGGGGGTGAGAGGGGAGTAAAGTTAGCAGTGAACCTATCTGCCAGGATGCTGGCAATATGAGTTGGTTCTGTAGATTTAGTACCATTGTGCTGTAACCATTGAGATTCTTGACATAGCTATAGAATGCTTTATGGTTGTCTTTAGAATTAGTGGTGATTTTGTTTTCATAACTAGCTTTGGAGGATTTTAAGAGGGATCTCAGCTTTTTACTGAGGCTGACCAGGGAGTTCCTGCAATCATGGGATTTTACTCTTTTTTTGCATCAGTTTCTTTCTTCCATTGTAGAGTTTGTTTATGGCAGAGGACCACCAGATTGGCTTCCTTTTTTGGAAGATCGCATCTTGTTTCTGTTAGGGATAGCACAATCCATGCACTGGTGTAGGTGCTTATAAAGAGCATTTGTGTAGGATTCAGCAGTTGTACCTCTATTGTCCATCTGCATGGGTGTTGTGAAGTTTGCCACTTCTGACGCATGAAGTTGACTTTGTTGAAATTTTTTACAGTGGTTTCCCTAATGGGGGGTGGGGGCGGGATGTGGATGTCTAGAATGATTAGCTTGTGGTCTGATCTGACCAACGAGAAATTGACCTCAGTTGTGGAACACCGGTCACCCATGTTGGTAATGACCAGGTCTAGGATATTGCTGCCCCTGGTGGGGGTGTGGATAAGTTGATCCAAGGCATTGGAATTTATGAATTCCAGAAAACGTTGAGCAGAGTTAGTACATGAGTGGTTTTCCCAGTTAATGGTGCGATAGTTGAAATCGCCCATTATTAGGGTGTTGGGTTGTACCCTAATATTTTCCAGTGTATCAAGAAATGAGGAGTGGGAATCCTGGGGCATGGTGAGGGATCTGTAGCAAGTTACAATTTGGATTGCAGACTTGCCCAGAGTTAGTTGCACTTGGATATTCTCGGATGCATTATGCTGAGCAACTAGCCTGGAGGTGTGGATATCCTTAATGAATATGGACACATCTCCGCCTTTAGTGTTTCGGTCCAGGTTAGGTGCCCAAAAGGTGTGTATGAATTATAGCCTGGTAATGCAGGGGTGCTCTCTGGAGCCTTGAACCAGGTCTCTGTCACTGCACAGATGTCGATGTTCTCCATTTTAAGGAGTGCTTCAAGTGAATGCATTTTGAGGTTTAGACTTCTAGCATTGAGTAGCATTGCCCTCAGATTTTGCTTGCTTGTACCTGTTATGATGGTGAATTTGTTATTTGAACCTTGCCTAAAAAGGTACCTTTTTCCTTAGGCCTCCAGTTAAAGACTCAGCGCCCCTTGGGATCTCACCTCGGTGTTACAAGCTGTGGTTTCTCCCCTTTTCAAACCAGCAGCTGCAGTTGAGTTGTAGTTCCTGTCTTGGAAGATGGCTTTTGTGGTTGCAATTACCTCAGCCAAGAGAGTTTTGGAGATCCAAGCCTTGTCTGTCAAGCCCTCTTACATGGTATTTCATAAAGACAGGGTATCCTTGTGGAGAAATCCATCATTCCTTCCGAAAGTGGCATCAGAGTCCAATATTAACCAAGTCCTCAATTTCCCAGTTTTCTTTCCAACTTTCCAGAATAAAGGAGAGTACAAATTGCACTTCCTTGATGTTCACAGGCAACTGTATTTCTATTACATAGAACAAAATCATTTTGTAAGTCTGATCAACTTTGTTTCCTTTTCTAAACCCTTCTTGGGAAAACCTGTCTCTACAGTTACTATTGCTAGATGGATTTCTGAGTGCATTTCGTTGGCCTATTGAGCAAAGGATTATCTCCATCTGGGCATACCCAGGCACATTCAGCCAGGTATGTTGCTAATTCTGCGGCCTTTTGGCCCAGGGTTTCCCTAGATGATATCTGCTCTGCAGCTACCTGGGCATCTTCACACACATTTATCTCCCATTATAAATTAGACCTTCTTTCCAGGGGCAGGGCATCCTTTGGCTCAGCCGTGCTCTGGAACATCCTTCCATGAGGACCTCCCGGGGTTCATTGGTAGCTGGGGACTCTGTCCCACAGATTAAAGACCAAATGAAAACAACTTCAGATACAAAAGTTATGTACTCACCATAATGTTCCATTCAAGTTGTTGCTTTTGATTTGCCTTCAGCCATCCCTCCCTCCTTCCCCCTGCCTTGTGTGGGCTGTGTAGTACACCAGATGGAAAAGGCATACCCCTCTATTCTGGCTAGTTTCTTTTTTGATAAGCTTCGTGGTAGTGCCAGATTTATAGGCATATGGTCTTGCTTGGGGTGCTGTTGTTCTGCAACAAACTTAATCTAAGGGGAGCAGGAGGGAGACAGAGGCATTATGGTAGGGGAGGAGCTTGGAGCTTGGATCCAATGCTGGAGTATTTGGCCAAGTCAGGTCTGTGCTGGATCTAGGTCCCACAGGTTGA
The DNA here is from genome assembly GCF_019279795.1 of Protopterus annectens. NCBI lineage: Eukaryota > Metazoa > Chordata > Ceratodontiformes > Protopteridae > Protopterus > Protopterus annectens. Next base: position 1,979,145,147 of record NC_056728.1, on the reverse strand, counting down.
AGACAAATGAAAAGCAACAACTCAGATGAAACGTTATAGTGAGTACATAACTTTTTTCTTCTGTAGCTGGATGACTGGCTCATAATCATATCAACCATGCATCAACTGATTCTAGCTTGAGATTACATACTCCATTTATGCTCCTATCTGGAAATTTCAATCAATTACAACAAATCTCATCTGGAACCAATGCAGACATTGGAATTTGTTGGTGCCTTGCTTAATACGATCACTCAAACAGCATGTCTCCCCTGTCAAGAGCTCTTTTTTTTTCTTAAATCTACTTTCCCTTTCCATTTCTACTACCCGCTCCTCTTTTAAATAGTTTATCTTGTGTGTGTGTGATCTATTCCAGGTCAGAAAGATCATTTAAAGTTCTTTTCTCTCAGCTCAGTGATCCTTCCAGCTTTGGAATCCATATCAGCAGCGATTAGCCTGGTATCATTGCCAAGGTACCATATGAGAATACTTCAATGGACATTGGCAACTCAATGGTCCATTCTTTACCATCCCTTGTCCAGTCAGATCAAAATAACCCAGGCATGCAAAAATGATCTCCTATGGTGGATACACTCCAGTCAAGTGCAAGACATTCACCCCTTTGTTCTTCTCCAACCCAAGACCATAGTGGCCACAGACACCTCCCAGATTGGGTGGAGGGGCACTTCTTGGAAAAGGCAGTCCATGGCACATGGTTCCCTGAAGAGGCCAACACACACATCAGTATCCTGGAAATGAGCATTGTCCTGCTAGAGTTGTAGGCCTTCCAAGACACTCTCCTAACTTGCATTCCAGATGGACAATATGTCAGTAGTCTGGTACATCAATTGACAAGGAGGAATCAAATGTGGCCCCCTGTATTGAGAGGCTATGAGAGTGTGGCAGTGGATGATCTCATCCAGTTTATTTCTGATAGCAGTGCACATTTTGGGGAAATCAAGTGTGATTGCAAACAAGTTAAGCAGGTCCACTTTAATGCCTCATGAGTGGTCCCTCAATATGAAAGTTGGGAAAAGGATTTTCTGTCAGTGGGGAACAACCATGCTGCAGTCTCTTTGCATCTCCCCTCAATAACAAGTGCAGTAGGTTCTTTGCCCTCTTCTTCCCACCAGGGAGTCACCAAGAGATGCTCTACTTCATGAGTGGCCTTCCCAGTCTCCTTTATGCTTATCTCTATTACCTCTAATCCCGAAATTTCTTCAGAAAGCATTATGACTGTAGAGCACTGTTATCCTCATTGCCCCATATTGGCCTCATCAGATTTGGTTTCCCTTTCTTTGGCCTTATAGGTTCATAGGTTCATAGGTTTATACTAGGCTATCTGCCCTAAGGCATTTATAAGCCTAGCCCAAAGTTCTGTGGCTTACGCCACCCCTTATATGAAAAAATACTGTACCCATTAGTTTGTTGTGCCTCTGTCCAACAGTGACACAGAGATGATTCCCGGGGTAAACCTATGATCTCCCATCCACAGGTCAAGATTTCTCTTGAACAGAGCCAGCGAGGTGCTCTGCCTCACATGGACCGGGATTTTATTCCACAGCATAGGGAGTCTCTGAGTGATAAATCTATCCCTCCAGCACGTCCTATTTATATCCGTGCTAAGGTTTAAGTCGCTTGCTCTAGTGGTTTTGGTGGATTTGGATTTTTTGAGGTGGAGCATGTCCATTAATTCCGGGTTGGACATGGCCTTGTATGTCAGGCACATGTCACCTCTGAGCAGACGGTATGCGACTGAATAGAGCTGGAGTTTCTTCAATCTGGCAGCATATGGCAGATTTTGGAGTCCCTTTATCCTTTTGGTGAGGAACTTTTGGGGTCTCTCCAATTGCTGCAGATGTCGGGTGAGATACACCCTGAATGGGGCATTGTACTCGATCATTGGTCTGATAAGTGAAGAGTACAGGGGAACAATGACCTCACTAGATCTGGATGTGAATCCCTTCATGATCAGGTGGGCAATGTAGAAGGTCTTTCTAACCACTTTAGCAACGTGAGTGTCAAAAAAAAGGCCGCTGTCAACCTGGGTCCCCAGGTCCCCAGGTCCCTGATAACCTCTTCTGTGCTTAGTGGATTGCCACCTATATGGTAGCTTGGGGTTACCTTGTTTTTCCCGAAGGGTATGACTATACATTTTTTGGCGTTTAACTTCAGGCCATGGCTCTGGCACCAGCTATCTGTTTCCGTGAGTCCCTTCTGAAGGATATCCATGTCCAGTGCACGTTCAACTATGGTGCCCAGTTTGCAGTTGTCTGCAAACTTTGTCAGCCAAAGTCCTCCCATGTTGGCCTGTACTTCTGAGAAGTAGATGCTGAACAATAGGGGGCCAAGGACCGAGCCCTGTGGGACACCACTTGTGACCGGCTTGGAGTCTGACATAGCGCCAGCAACTCTAACCCTGTGGGTTCTGTCCTTAAGCCAGTTTGCAACCCATCTTGTGACATATGGGTTTACATTTAAGCTGGTAAGTTTTTCTACAATACCCGAGTGGGGTATTGTGTCGAAAGCCTTTGCAAGGTCAAGGTAGGCTGTATGGACTGCCTTTCCCTCATCAATGGCCTTGGTGACTGTTTCGAAGAAGTCGACCAAGTTCAAAAGGCATGATCTGCCCTTGACGAAGCCAAACTGGGTCGGGTCCAATGTCTGCAAGTCCCCTATATCTTTGTTTATGAGCTCCATTATGATCCTCTCCATAGCTTTGCAGACTAGACTTGTTAAGCTTATGGGGTGGTAATTACCAGGGTCCATAGAGGCACCGCCTTTGTGGAGTGGGACCACAGTTGCCGTATGCCACTCCTTGGGCACGTATCCTGTGGTAAGGCTGAGATTAAACAGCTGCCTTATGTGCGGGTTTAATTCCTCATTTAGCTCGTGTAGCACACAGCCGGGGACACCATCCGGTCCCATTGATGCTGTGTTTTTAGCTTTAGAGACAGCAGCTTTCACCTGCGCATTTGAGATGTCTGGGAGGCTACATTCCGCTGGGATAGTTATCTCTCCTTTAGGGGGGGAGAGGGGGGTGAAGTTTGCACTGAACCTGTCTGCCAGTATGTTAGCAATGTCTGTGGGTTCAGTGATTTTTGTATCATTTTGGACTAATTCTGAGCATATCTGGGAGTTTCCACCCAGGTTCCTAACATAGCTGAAAAAGGCCTTATGATTGTCCTTTGAATCCATGGCAATTTTTCTCTCAAAATTGGCCTTAGTTGATTTTATGAGTGCTCGTATTTTTTACTAATAATGATCAGGGTGACTTCCCTTTTATGGATTTTGTTCTATTATGTAATAGCTTTCTCCTCTTATTGTAAAGTTTGTTAATGGCTGGGGTCCACCAGACTGGACGTTTGCCCTTTGTGGAAAGAGTCTTGGTTTTATTTGGGATTGCCTGATCCATGCAGTCCTGGAGGTGTTCATAGAAGGCATTTGTAAGGGCTTCCACAGCTTGGGTTGTGGTTTCCACTGGCTCAGGGGCCTTGAAGGATACCACACCAGTCTTGAGTAGTGTGAAGTTTGCTTTAGAGAAGTTCTTCACTGTGGTCTTTTTTGTTTGGGGTGGGGAAAGGATGTGGATTATCTACTTCATCCTCCATGGATTCTGGATTCAACTCCAAACCTACTGTCTCACCCAACAGACACGAGTCATCTAGACATTCCAAGCCTAAAATTGACTGCATGGTTTCTCCACTTCCTTTGGTTGCTAGACAGCCCTGACTCTCCACCCCTGTCCGTCACATTCTCCTGTCATCTCATAACATTTCAACTAGGAAACTTTACATAAGTAAATGGAAAAGATTTGCCATTTGGGTGCATCAGAAGGCTCTAGTTCTCTTTTCAGAACGAGTCACTAAAGTTCATGAATTTTTAGCTACAATTTTCAATGAAAGTGCTAGCACTTCTACTTTAAAAGTACAACTAACTGCCATTTCTAATTTTCATAGAGATGTAAACAACTCATCTTTAGCACCCTACAAACTTTGTAAAGCCTTTCTAAGGGGGAACTTTGCTGCTTAGACCCCCATTAAAAGATCACACTCCACCCTGGGATTTGAACATTGTTTTACAATCCTTAACACAATCAAAGTTTGAACCATCAGCTAACTGTGAACTAAAATTCCTGATATGGAAAAGTATCCGATGTTGTCAGTCGCCTCATAACTGACTTGGCCATTATTCCAGCTTGTGCCTTCCGAAAACTCTCCAGCTAAGCTGTACCCATAATGCTCCTCACAAAACTACCTCAGATATCATTTGCCTCTTCATAGTGCCAGATGCATTCTCTCCTCTGAGCTCTCGAGCGACAGCAGTAACTTTATAAAACTGTAAGTTTGAACTTTTTTTTCCTTAACTCTACTTTCCCTTTCCATATCTACTACCCGCTCCTCTTTTAAATAGTTTATCTTGTGTGTGTGTGATCTATTTCTTTAGTCTTCCATTTTGATAATCACTCACATACCATTGTTGATACTTTTCCCCTTTACCCTACTGGTATTTCTTAACTACCATTGTTGGTACTTCCTTCCTGCCTTTAATTAGTTTATTTAAAAAAAATATATATATGAAAACGTAAAATCATTTTAACATTTTTCTTGGTTTTTGGTGTGTGTGTGTGTGTGTGTGTGTGTGTGTGTGTGTGTGTGTGTGTGTGTGTGTGTGTGTGTGAGTGTGGCCTTTTTTGTCAAGGCAGACAAGTCTGTTAAAGGGACTTTTGGCTTCAAACGGTGCCAGAAATGTGACAGAATGCTTCTTAATTCAAACTGACACACTGTTTGTGTCTGCTGTTAAGGAGTAGTACATTTACAGGCAGACTGTGTAATTTGCCACAGTTTTAGCCATATGGGTTTAATTGACCATAGAAATAAGCTTATTCTGAAAGGTCTTCTTAACTCAGACTTTGATGAGGCCTTTTCTGGTCCCAAAACAGAGGCAAGTTCACCTTATTCTTCATCCTCAAGTAAGACAAAAAAAAGTCAGTTGGTTCTGACATGTTCTTCAGAACCGCTTAGTAAAATGGCCAAGGTTCCCAAGGTTCCTAGAGATCCCTCGGAACCGGTGGGTCAAGTGACTCCAAGAGTCTAACCGAATCCGATATCATGAGACTGGTGGATCAGCTCCCTGTGGTGAGCGGATTACCTGCTTCCTCTGTTCCTAGCAATGTTAGCTCTGGAACCTTGCCTTCTTCCACTCCAGCCTTTATTCCTTCTTCAACTCCAGCGGAACTTAAAAAGCCCCTGTTACCAACCTTCCCAGCTTTGACTGTTTCAGTGCCAGTTAAAGCTCCTTCTCCAGCACCGATAGCTACCCTGAGTCCTTCAGGTTTGTCGGATCTAGAGACCTTCCAAGAATGGGGCTTCATTGCCAGTTCTGAGGGGCAGGTTCGATTTTGATCCTTATAAGTTCATAGGTAGGTACTAGGCTATCAGCCCAAGGGCATATGTAAGTCTAGCCAACAAGGTTCCCTGGCTTTTGCCACCCAAGAAGGTTATTTTCCTATGCCTCTGTCAAGCAGAGCCATAGAAATGATCCCTGGGGTGAATTTCCTATTTCCCATCCACTCATCAAGATTTTTCTTGAAGAGTGCTAATAAGTAACTCTGCTTGACATAGGTAGGTAGCTTGTTCCAGAGTATGGCAAGTGTCTGGGACAGGAATCTATCCCTCCAGCATGTTACATTTATTGTGGTGACAAGGTTTAGATCCCTAGAGCGTGTAGCTCAGAGAGATTGGGATTTCATTAGGTGTAGCATGTCCAACAGCTCTGGGTTTGACATAGCTTTGTATGTTAGGCAGAGATCACCTCAGAATAGGCAATTTTGAGCCGGTCAGCGTAAGGCATCTGTTTGAGTCCCATGATCCTCTTTGTGAGGTATTTTTGTGGCCTTTCCGGCTGTTGAAGATGTCTTTTGACATACATTCCAAAACGGGCATTGTACTCAATAATGGGTCTAATGAGAGCTGAAAAGAGAGGAACAATGATCTCTTTTTTTCCTGGATGTGAACCCTTTCATGATGAGGTGTGCCACATAGAAGGATTTCCTGACTACTGTGGCAATGTGATTATCAAAGGGAAGACTACTGTCCACCTAAGTCCCAAGGTCTCTTATTACACCTTATGTGGTAGTTCATGGGTACAGAGTTTTTACCAAAGGGGATGACACTGCACTTTATGGCATTGAGCTTGAGGCCATGGTTCTGACCCCAGGCATCAGTCTCACTGAGGCCCTTCTGTAGGATGTCCACGTCATTTGGGGACTCGACTATGGTACCTAATTTGCAGTCATCTGTGAACTTCTTCAGCCAGAGGGCCTCTCTGTTAGCCTGCACTTCAGAGTAGTAGATACCAAACAGGAGAGGACCCAAGACTGAACCCTGTGGTACACCGCTTGCCACAGGTTTGAAGTCAGATTTGGAGTCTGCAACTTTTACAGTGTGGGTGCTGTCAGTGAGCCAGTTGGCAAACCATCTTGGTACTTATGGAGTTATACCCAGTTTAGTGAGTTTATCTATGATTCCAGAATGGGGGATGGTGTCAAACACCTTGGCAAGATCAAGACAGGCTGTGTGTACTGCCTTACCTTCGTCTACGGCTTTGGTGACTGTGGGGGGGATATGGATATCTATGGTGATTAGCTTATGGTCAGATCTGACCAACGAGGAGTTGACTTCAGGTGTGGAACAATCAGCAAAAAGTCACTCCTTCTCATTTCTGGTGCTGTAGTAGTCTGCAGGATACCCAAACAGGATCCACTAAGCTAAAACAAGCACAAACCCATGCAAGCACGGGTTTTTAACTCAGAAAGTTGAAAGGAATAGAAATTAGCCCAAAATGGCCAATAACATAAATTTCAGAGCTGGAGCCCTCTATGCCCCTCTGCACTTCAGCATATTTAAGCTCAACTCTGGCTTTGGCAGCTGCCTTCTCAGTGTGGGGTGGGACCATGGTTCTGTAGGAGTCTATTTCAGTTCCAGGCTCCTATCCCTTTATGACAGCACCTGCCTTCCAGGCCATGGATTGGGCCTTGTCCATTGTGGGCAAACAGTCTATGTCCCCCTTGTCTGACCAAATGTCTTGTCTTTCCCCCCCAACTGGAGCTTACACCTGGATCTTCCCTGGGACAGAGGGCACAGAAGGCTAATGGTCAAACTACAGTGGTTATGTATTCTTTGGATACCTCTCTGGAACACCCCACTGAAGGGGTACCTTCGAAGAGAAAGTGAAAGAGGAAGAACTTAGGCTCCCTGGAAGAGTCCTACACAGAAGATACCAATTTTGATGAGAGGGGAAGGTTCCCCTAAGTTGCCCCCTGAAGATGTTTCCTTCAGGGCATCCTAGAGATCCTTAAACACAGGTGTGGCTGGACTTCCCTCCAGCCATCCTTGGAGGAATCAGTATACCTCGAGGCTTTTTGTGCCTAGCTCTCTACCTCTTGGATCTCTCCTCCCACTGATGATCTCATTAAGGTGATTACTCAGCAGGTTTGGAAGTTACCTGATTCTATCGACCCAATTCCAAAGAGACCAGACCATAGCCGAGTCTCAGGATCAGCAACACTGGGCCAAGGGAATTCCTGTGGACACCATGGTGGTAGAAGTTGCCACCAAGAAAGAATTTGCTGACGCAAGTCCCACTATCCATCCTGCCAACAATGAGTCTAGGACAATGGATAAGTTTAGGAAACACTTATATGCTTCATTGACCTTTGCTCTCAGGTCCTTGAATTACATGGTACATTTTACCAGACTTCAAAGAGATCTGATTAAATAACTATCAGATACTCTTGCAAGAGCAGTAGCTGAAGGAATTCAAGGCAAAGTGACTTTTCAGCTCACCACTCTAGAATCCATTTCCAACTTGTCCATGAGCCCAAAGGAATGACAATGGCAGTGGGTTCAGGTCTAGCTATCAGGAGACACACTAGGATGTGCTTATGTGATTTCATGGAGCCATTTAAGTCTTCTATCATCAATGCTCCATTTGACGGAACATCCCTGTTTGGTCCAAAGTTGAGGTCACTGTAGCCAGATGTGAGAAAGATGGGAAGATCCTTTCTGGCATGGGCGTACACTTTTCCACTCCTCAACAGCCCTATTCCAGGAACCAGAGCAGTGGGTGGCTATGGTTCAAGAAGTCCCAAGGGCCTTTTCAGGACTCACATGCCAATGATTTTCCCCCAGCACAGAGGGGAGGAGTAACAATGGAAGATGCCACACAAGCGTCAGAAGTGGCCTGCAGAATCAAGGTTCAAGGGATTCTTTCCCTGGTAATTCCTATCAGCGCTCCTGAAAGGAGGCCCAATTGCCTTCCTCTGGAGGCATTCTTGGGGCAATTATCCCTGCACTAATCTGCCTGGCTAAGGATAACTATGGACAATTGGATGAAGAGGAATATTACCAGAGGTTACAATATCCCTTTTTCAAGCAAAACAAAAAGGGAAAGAAGAGCTCCAGATGTTCTACCCAGTCACAGGGATGCAGCAGTCTTAGAAATTCAAAACTGCTCAACAAAAGAGTCATCCACCCAGTCCACCAGACCAGAGATTGTCCGAGATTTAGTCAAGATTCTTTTTAGTACCAAAGGAAACTGGGGACCAGAGACCAATTTTGGATCTCAGTCAGTTGAACAAATCATTTCAGAAAACCAAATTCCGGATGGTCTCGCTTCATTGAATACTTCCATTCCTGGAAAAAGATGACTGGATGTGCTCATTAGATCTTCATAATGCATATTACCATATAAAAATGGACAAGCAGTTCAGAAGGTTTCTGTGCTTCCAGCTGGGAGACAGTTACTATCAGTTCAAAGCACTGCCCTTTGGTCTCACCACAGCCCACAGGGTGTTCACTAAATGCATGGCAGTAGTAGCAGCTCACCTCAGACTGCTAGGATTCCGAGTGTTTCCATATCTAGATGACTGGCTCCTCACCACTCCCACCAGGCATCACCTCATAAAGGCTTGACATTATACTCTTCTCCTTTGTTCTGACTTAAGAATCACTGTAAACTATGAACAGTCCCATTTAGAAAAACCTCAATGGTTGGAATTCATTGGAGCTATGCTTGATGCAGTCACCCTGTTTGCGTCTCTTCCCATAAAAAGACTACAGAGGATAAGATCACAAGTCAGCCACATCATTCGCAGCATGAAAGTAACAGCAAGGCTCCTTCTACAAACTCTGTGGTCAATGGCAGCCTCTATCTAGTTCCTCTGGCGAGATATTGCATGCGAATTCTTCAAGTGGCTCCTGGCATCCCAATGGTCCTTTCGGAATCAGCCAATGTCCCATATGATTACCAATCGATCCAAGGAAGACCTGAGCTGGTGGCTTCACTCCAACGAAATCTTGTTGGGTCATCTCTTTGTCCCTCCTTAACCCCAAGATGGGGGGGGATTATCTAGGAAAGACAGTCCAAGGCTCTTGGTCCCAGCTGGAGGCAATTTGCATATCAATGTTCTAGAGATGAGGACAGTGCTCTTAGCGTTGCAGGCATTTCAATAAACCCTCCACTTGGGAACAATTGTGATTCAAATAGACAATGTGTCAGTAGTTTGGTACATCAACAAGCAAAGAGGAACCAGATCTTACCCTCTTTGTCGAGAAGCACTCAGAGTATAGCAATGGGCAATATCTTCCAACCGCTTTCTTTTAGCAATGCACATTCCAGGGAGCTCCAACATTATCTCAGACAAATTGAGCAAGCATATCCTCATGCCTCAAGTGTGGTCTCTCAATCCAGTAATGGCAAAAGAGATTTTCCGGCACTGGGGCCAACCATGCTGTGACCTGTTCATGTCCCCTCTGAACAACAAGTGCAACAGTTACTTTGCCCTAATCCGCCCCCCCCCCAGAGGAGTCACCCACAGATGCTGTCCTTCACAATTGCCCCCCCCGGTCTATTGTCTATTGTACTCCCACCCCCTGATTCCTCTAATATGCCAATTTCTAAAGAAAGCCAGCAGGTCGAAGAACAGAATAATTCTCATTGCCCTATTCTGGCCTTGACAGGTCTGGTTTCCCTTCCTGTGACCTCATCTGCTTCAGAAACCCTGGATATTGGACCCAGCTCTGACCTATTGTCCCACCCACAAGAGCTGGTTCATCTGAATCTTTAGCATCTCAAGCTCACTATGTGGCTTTTCCAGTTCCCATGATTACCAAGCTTTCTTCTCTCACCTCCCGGGTCCAGTGCATCATTCTAGCCCACCACAAACCTTCAACAAGAAAATTGTACCTTAACATGTGGCTAAAGTTTACTAAGTGGTCGTTAGAATCTAATCTTCACCCATATTATGCGCCTATTGATAGAGTTCTGGAGTTTTTGACTTTACTCTTTGAAACAAGAGCATCAGCCTGTACTATTTGAGTGCATCTTGCCGCGATGTCTAACTTTCATATTGGTTTAAATGGTTCATCCCTTATGTCCCATAAACTTTGCAAAGCCTTTAGGAAAGGAAGCTTAATGCTCAGACCTCCATATAAAAAACCTCCATACCATGGGATTTGAATCTTCAATCTCTTATTTGTTATCCTTTCGAATGATCTGCCAGTTGTGACTTGACATTTTTGTCATGGAAAACTTTATTCTTGATAGCTATCACTTCTGCTAGAAGAATATCTGAAATTCAGGCTTTATCCTGCAAACCTCCTTATCTAATCTTTCATAAGGACAGGGTCTTCCTGCAAACAAATCTTTCCTTCCTACCAAAGGTTGTCTCCAAGTCAGATATCAATCACACTATACAACTCCCAGTCTTTTTCCCCAACTTCTCCAATAAAGGTATAATGTCTGCACTTGCTAGTTGTGCACAGACAATTATGTTTCTGTCTTCAAAGAACAATGAAAATCAGAAAATCTGATCAGCTATTTATTTCCTTTTCTTCAGTCATTTTGGATAGCCCAGTCTCTAAAGTTACTCTAGCTAAATGGCTTAGAGACTGTATCACTTTTATCTATAACAAAAAGGGAGTGCACCTACCAGGACCTGTAAAAGTCCATTCAACTAGAACAATAGCACCTTCTGTAGTTTTTCATGCCAGAGCTTCTTTAGCTTATATTTGTGCAGCGGTGACATGAGCATCTCCTCATACATTTATTACTCATTACAAGCTGGACCTGTTCTCTAGGGGACGTGTATCATTAGGCTCGATGATGCTCAGGAATATTCTTCCGTGAGACCTCCCGAGATTCAGGTAGCTAGGGACTCTGTCCCACAGTCAAGGATTACATGAAAATTGACATCAGATCAAGATGTTATTTCTTACTATAACATTCAAACTGTGTTGTCAGTCTTCACTAACCCTTGACATTCCATCTCCTTCCCCCCTGCCTTAGATCTCTTGGTGGATTGGATCTCTCCAAAGATTGGCTTCCTGATACAGACAGAGATATGGCCTCTGATCTGTTATTTTTTATCTGTCACTATTGTTTGCAGACTCAATCTGAGGTGATTTTGTGAGGAGCTTTATGAGTAGAGCTTAGCTCAAGAATTTTTGAAGGTATGAGCTGGAATAATGGCCAAGTCAGTTCTGAGGCTCAGAACCGAACTGACAATCAAGTATTAGTGAAGAATGACAAAACAGATGGAACTTTATTGTAAGACATAACTTCTTTTTTTAGTGGCTATGTGAGCATATATGGGTGTGCCTTCTTTGAAGGCTGGGTGCCAGGCTGGCAACTTGACACTGTAAAAATGTACTGCCAATCATTAGCGGACCAGAGTTTCGCTCTGGCGACCCCTAACCGGGAAAAGCTGAAAGACAGTTACTTCTGCTAGAAGAGGATCATCATTACAGGCCCTTTCTTAAGGACAGAGTATCCTTGTGACCAGTCCTTCCTTTCTTCCTAAGGTGGTGTCAGAGTCCATCAGAGTCCAATATAAATCAAGTTATTAAACTTCCGGTCTGCTTTCCAAATTTCTCAAATAAGAGAGAGTATATGTTGCACCTTTTTGACTGTATGGGCAATTACGATTTTATCTATATAGAACCAAATATTTTAGGAAATCGAAACAATTATCTCTTTTTCAGACTCAAAATTAGGCACACCAGCTTCCAAAGTGACTTTAGCCAAATGGTTAACTGACTGTATTACCTCTCTTTATGATAAATTGGGCTTCCCTTTGCCAAAACCAACAAAAGCACTTTCCACCAGATATATGGCACCTTTTTCAGCATTTTTATCCAGATATTCTTTGGATGATGTTTGTGCAGCTGCAGCCTGGGCTAATCCTCATACCGTTACTGCTCATTACAATTTAGATCTGGTCTCTAAGGGAAGCCTTTGTTTCAGTGGTGCTCAGAATCATCCTTCCTTGGAATCCTCCCAGGATTTAGGTAGCTGGGGACTCTGTCCCAACAATTGAGGAATGAATGAAAATGAAAACTTCAGATAAAAAAGTTATGTATTCACCATAATATTCCATCTGTGTTGTCCATTTTCATTCTTCCTCAATTTCCCTCCCTCCATTCCCCTCCTTGTTTGACTTTTGGAAGTATAGTAAGGTGCTGAAGTAACTGTTCCTTTGTTTGAATCCCAGATGGTGTTGAATTATCCTTTTCTAATATGTTCTGGTTTCAGGAGTAGTAAACAAGATCTGTGGTATGTTAGATCACTATGGCATTATGGGTAAGGGAGGAGCTTGAGAGTTTCAGTGTTGCAAGAGCTGGAAAAAGTCGTTGAGTTGGATCAGAGTGTGAGATCTGAACATAACAGTTGAGAAAGAATGAAAATGGGCCACATGGCTGAAACATTATGGTGAGTGTGACGATTGGAGAGAGATGGGCGAAGGTTGCCAGCCTAGTCAAATAGAATTTGATATATAATTCTGGCATTTGTAAATAAATGTAAAATACAGGCATGTTTTCTTGAGTGTAAAAGAACACTGTGAAACGTGGAACTGCAAAATATGTGACAACATTGCACTCTACTGGCCCAGTGAAGCATGTTGTCACCCTTTCATGTTAGAATTCGGCTCCAGTGCGGCTGGATGAAGGTTTCATGCCCATTGTTTTAAGGCTAAAGTTTATGACTAGAATTTAGATGTGGAATGTGCTTTATTGCTCTAGTTTCTGATAGAACATACATGTGAAATGCCTTGTATCGTTGTAAGTTCTGAGCAGGTGTTAGATTGCTAAATAATGCAGTTTGTGGCCTGAGAACTCAGGCCAGGTGTTAAGATGATGCAATATGAATACTGGGAAAATCTAAATGTCAAGAATAATGTAATTTGGGAGGGCCTTAGAGACATGTTTGTTAGTAATGTTTAAATACTATTTCTCACAAAGACTTAAAGCATTTTGATCTTGATATCCAACTTATCAACACTCTGCCTATGCTCACATGTAAGTTTTAGCACTGTGATTTCTTGTAGGGATAGATAAACCTAGTAAAGATTAATTAGGTATTTTTCTTTGAAATCAGACCTGTCCTACTGTATTATTTTAAGTTTCTGTGTGATCTCTGAACTCTTAGATATATATATGATGTATTAGTTTTGTCTTGTGTTTTAACTATTTATTATTAAATATTTTTAAAACCTTCTACCTGTGGCTGGTTTGTGTAGAGCTAAGCTGTAGAGTACATTGCATATTTATAGAGGTTATTGTAACAGGCCACTCTAAAGTAAGCCTTGACTGTTAGTCATACTACCATTGGATAATAATATCGCATAGTAATAATTGGACACCCTTTTAAGGGCCTTTTAGTAGCTGAAATTATTAGTTGGGTGGTGGTAGGGATTATTACCATATGGTCTGGGTAAAGGGGCACAGCTGGAGAATCTGTGTCAGCCTTTCCCAGGAGTGTCTGTGAAGTTGTATAAATACTTATCTCAAAGTGTGTGTGTGTTGTGTCAGCTATTTGGGCAGGGACGCAAAGCACTGGTTGGACAGAGAGGGTACTGGAGGTTTTAGCTTGCCCAGCTAGACTAAGACTGGGACTCTATAGCTGTGCCAGTGGGGAGTCTTATTGGGGACCTGGTGAGCAAAGGAGCAACCAGCCCCAGACTGACTGTGATCTTTGTGTGCACTTACGGAAATTGTACTTTACTGTGTGTATTAGTTATCCTTTCCTCTCTTCTATGAGATGACCTCCCTGGTGTTAGTGGTGAGGATTGAGGATCCTTGATTGCTGGGCCAGGGCATGGTCATCACAGTGAGTACATAACTTTTTCCCCTCTATTAAGCAGGATAATTTTTGGTAGCCCAACATACAGAAGTAAATGAAAGGATACACATTGAAGTGCTCATACATAATAAATACCAGGTGAACCCCTCACTCATTACACTATTAATTGCAATCAATTGAGTTCTTAAAGTGCACAATGACATCTGAGAACTCAATTGGTTGCAATTAATAGTGTGAGTGAGGGGTTCACCTGGTATATATTATGTATGAGCACTTCAATGTTTATCCTTGAAGGCGAAAGGCCGAAGTACCAAATGTTTGTTTGGTGCTAGTAAACTATTTTACTACTTCTGCTAGTTGTGTTTTCTCATTGTCTTTATCAGCTTTTGGCTGTTTGTTTTTTTTTTACAATGTCAGTTGATGTAGCAGAAGTTGTTCCAGGGGTACTTCGAAACCCTTTGGCACAAGACAGGTTGCTATTTGCTGACTTAATGAAAGAGAGGGACGCTAAGTTGGTAGGATGTGGTCCCTGGTGCATGGCTGATGTAACTGACTCCTGCATGCGGTTTGAACAACTAAAGCATTTAATGTCTAAGGAGGTCAGTTTATTTTTTGATACCAAGTTGTTAGAGAAGTATATAGAAATGGGTGTCACACAGAGAGGCTTAAGGATTGACAAACTTCCAGAGTTGGATTTTACAGGGGAGGAGCAGGATTTGCTGGCAGACTGGAAAAAATTGTCTTTGTAGTGTACGCTAGACTGAATTGGCATATTAATCAGGGGGAATATGTAAACAAGTGTTAAGTTGCAAGATCAGATCACTAACTTGCAACAAAAGCTGTTGAATGATTTTTCAGAGACTGTTTTTTCAGATGATTTTAAACTATGGTACATTATTTCCTAGGGGACTAAATTCAGAAGTTAATTTAACATAAGGTGTTTGATTCTTTAAGTCAGCTAGGTTTAAATGTTTAATAAAATGTTTAATAAACATGCTTACATGTTCAATAAATATTTTAATTAATATGCTATTTATTTAATATTTTGATTTATGTATTTAAATATTGATGGTTAAATCATATTGCAATGTTTTGTATTAGTAAAGTAAAGTGAACATTATGTAGAAAGTCATTGTGCACTTTAAGAACTCAATTGGTTGCAATTAATAGTGTAGTGAGTGAGGGGTTCACCTGGTATTTATTATATATGAGCACTTCAATGTGTATCCTTAAAGGCAAAAGGCCGAGGTATCGGATGTTTGTTTAGTGCTAGTAAACTATTTTACATCTGCTGTTAGTTGTTTTTTTTTCATTGTCTTTATCAGCTTTTGGCTGTTTGTTTTGTCACAACATACAGAAGTCCCAAACAAAAAACAAGGCTCCAGAAGGAAATGGCAGGACAAGAACTCCACCAAACCTAACAAGTGGGATTCCTTTCCCAAAAAGGAAAACCTTGCTTCCAACCTATGACTATGCCAAGGAATGGTACCCATTTGTCCCAAGTACCCTCCAAGTGCCCTGTCTCAAAAGTTAGCTCACAAGGCAGCTTGGCCATCAGTGGTTTCCAACAATGAGTGTTCAACATCATTGGCAGATGTTACAGGTTAAAGTGGAAAGAACATCCTCCTCAGTACAAGGGGGTGCCTCATCACCTGGCAGACCAGACTATGTTACTTCTTCCTATACTTCAGCAAATGCTGGACTGAGGAGACAAAGAAGCAGCTCCTCCTTTGGAGAGAATGTAAACTTTCTGCATCAGAATTTTCCTAGTTCCCAAAAGGAGTGGTCATGGAGACCAATGTTGGAGCTATCCTTTCTGAATAGCGTTGCAAGGTCCTGAAGTTCAAGAACTCACCATGCAGACAGTGCTTCCTCTTTTGCCGGACAACTGTTTCATGGTGACCCTGGACTTCAAAGATGTGTTTCACCATATCCCCATTTATTCGTCACTTCAGGAGATATCTGAAATTTCTTGTGTGTGGTTCTCACTGTCAGTTCTATACATTGCCCTTTGGGCTATCCATTGCACCTCAGGAGTTTACCAACTGCCTTGCTCCTGTAGTAGCCCAGTGTCAAACTATTGGTATTCACATTTTACTTGGATGATTCGCTGATCTGTGCAGTCTGTATCCAGGTGTTTGGAATTGATAGAAAGGTCTCAACCTTACTTTCCCAGCTAGGGTTTAAGTTGAACCTTTGGACATTATGTCTGACACACTCGCAGCTGTGTTATCTTACCATATAAAATAACTTTATATAATACAGTTCAGCAGGGTAGAAGGATCTCCATTTTTGTTAAAAGAAGAAATGTATGTGGGAGACTAAGCAATCAAGGTCTTGTCTGCTCGAACAGAAGAAACTGCATTCTTTTAGTCTGTAAAAATATATGAACAAATGTTTTGATCCAGTGTTATCTATTTTTGTCCGATTCAGCTATGGGTTGCCAAATCTGACTGGAGCTGACTTCAGCACTCATTCTTCAGTTCTTCAGCTCCAGGACTCTGACTCATCCACTACTTATAACTACATGAACTCCACCTCAGTACCTCAGATCTCTTTTGCCGTCTGACGTATTTGGTCACTCCATCGAGGGCTCCGATTTTAAATATTCCTTTCTAGTATTTAGATGGCAGTTTTTGCATTTTCTATTCCTCCTACCCTTGCTGAGAAAAAGTCTTTCTCTCCAGTTAGTAGTTTAGATATTGATAGCATTTCATTATATTTAGATAGATTAGAGTGAATTAGGTATATGAAGTGTGCTGAGTTTTTTCCTTAGTTTCATCTGCATCGATAGATATTTACCTAGTTGGTTAGTCATACCTGGTGATTTAGGTTTATTCTAAGTATAGAGAAAATGTTTACTTGTAAACATTTGCTCTTTGTGTGTATTTGTCTTCTGTACTAGTGAAGGTCGACAGTTAGGGATTTAAAAAAAAATGTTTGGAGTGCGGGCACAAACTTCCACCACAATACCCACACTCCTTGTGTGTTTATTGTTTGGGTGTTGCCCACCTTGCCATATAGTGTCAGGCCTGCTCCTCCTTTAGTTTCCAGGTCCTGCAACTAGAAGGGAGAAATTAATTATGAAAGGACTCCTTCCCCTTCAGTCAGGGTTTACCATATTTTCTACTTCCTCTGCTGCTTCCTGTCCTGTAAGTAAAGATAAAAGGTCCAAGGACACAGAAACAGGATGAAAAGAAGGAAGTCAGGAAAGGTAAACAAAAGGGCAAAGAAAAGGGAAAGAAACAGGAAAAAGAGAAATCAGTCTCTGAGAAGTCCTGTAAGCAGTCCCTACATGCAACCCTCTTGTCCAGCTAGGATCCCAAGATACCACGACGTTCAGTGCTGACAAATCTGATGTTGTCATTTTCATTTATTCCAAAATAAATGGGCCTCAGATCTTAGCTGGTATCTGGCTCAGCCAGATTTAGACTCTTGGATCTGACTCTTGAGCTCCTGCCTTTACCTACAATGTCTCAAACTCCTGTAATACCTCAAATCTCATTTACCACTTTTACACTGCAGATGTGGATCATGCTCTCTCAAGCTCTGGGTGTAGTTTTCAGCTGTTTGTGAGTAAAAGCAAATTATTCTTTATTTTTCCTAAATATACTAGTTCTGTATTCACCCTTCCTCCCTTTAACAGTTTATCTGAAGTAGGAACTTCATTTGTCAGCAACCTTTGGGATACAGATCCGATCTCGGATCCGAGCCGGCAACTTCTACCACAGCATAGAGCCAAGCTCCTAGCTCCTCCCTTTACCCATAATCCCCTGACAACCCTGACTGACCTCAGATCTAGTTTGCTGCGCTTCAAGCTACAAGCTGGATTTCGAGCTCCTGATAGTTGGATAACTTCTGTGAGAAAAACTTTGCATTTTTTCTTCCCTTTTCTTGTGTGAGTGTGTATGAGTGTTAGGTATCCTATATTTGACTTATTTAACTTATTTTGTGTTTATTTTTCCTCCCTGCCCTCGCTGGTACATAGTGTGTGTTTGTGGTGTGTGTAGGGGCCTAGTGAGTGTGTTTTCTGTATACTATGTCGGAGGCCCCTAAAGCCATCTTTTCAAAATGCACCAAGTGTGGCCATAAGCTTTCACCGGTGGATGGCCACACTCAGTGCATTAGGTGCCTTGGGGTAGAACACCTCTCCTCGGGATGCTTGATTTGCGCAGCGTTCAACCCCAGGACACTTAAGGACTGAAGGTCGAAGCTGATTCTGGCGGGCCTTTTGCCCCTGGATTCGGCTCCGGCCTCCGGTACTTATGTGGCCGCTACCCAGCCTTCAGTGGTAGCCACCCCTGTCTCCCTCCCTCCGGTCGGGACTCAACCTCCCGCTTCAGCTCCGGAGGAGAGGGAGGCCAGGAAAGCCAAATGGAAGGAGAAGCACCATAAGCGGCGGGCCGAGGACTCCTGCTCGGCCCGCCCGCCAAACAGGCTTCTCCATCCAGAGCGTCTGGACACCTCCTCCTCGGCTTCGGTCCCCTTTATTCTCACCAGGACCCAGGGAGGAGGGGACCCGGTCCCCATCGAGGTCATCGAGGTGACACTCTAGGTCTGCCTCGGTGGCCTCGTCGAGGTCCACCTTTAGCATGTCAGATGCAGACATGGACCGGATGATGAGGAGGTTCATCCAGGCCCAGCTGCAGATGGGAGTGCTCTTGCCTCCCCCTCTCTGGGGGGGAGCTCGACCCCATTTTTTGCTCCAATCGCTCCTTCTCCGACCCGCTTTCCGGGTTCGGAGCATTCAGAGCCGAGCCACGTTGGATCCGGGGGTGGGTCGGAGCCAATAGTACTGGTTACTTCAGCTCCGACTGGTCCCTTGAGCTTGTCGGATCCGACCTCTCGGAGCTGTGGGTTGAGCTTCGGATCCAAGGGATTCTGTGTGACTTCGGCTCCGTCCCGGTCGGAGTACACGGGTCCTTCGGAACCAAGGGTCTCGGCCCCTGATCCGGTCCCCGCTTCGGATCCGAGTTGGAGTCGACTCTCGGATCCTATCAAGAGTGGCTCCCCCTCGGCTTTCGCGGTGGTGGAGAGGGCACTGTTGAGTGCATCCAGGTCTCCGGTCCTGGCTTCGGCTCCCCCCTGCACTCCCTCTCAGCTGGTCCAGGCTCCCATCACCCGGCCTTCGGGGCAGCCTGCTTCAGCGCTTCTGGGTGTTCCTTTGGAACGTGACATTGCTGGTGAGGCTTCCTCGGACAGCCCCCCCCGAGGAGGTCCCTCACAAAGCTAAGTGTAAGAGGAGACACGTGGACTCCCCCGAGTCTGTTATGGAAGATATGGACTTAGATGAAGAGGAAGGATCCCCAAGGTCACCCCCCGAGGATGTCTCCTTTGGAGACATCATGGAAATGCTCAGGATTAGGGGAAAGTGGTCTGCCCCCAAGGCTTCCTCCGATGAGTCCGTATTCCTAGAGGCGTTCGAAGCAGGGCCATCTACCTCTTGGGTGTCCCCTCCCTCTGACCCCCTGGTGGACCTTATTTCCACCAGGGCTTGGAAGGAGCTGGACACTGTCGAGCCAGTCCCCAAGTGCCCGGATAGAATCCCGAGTCCCCCTGCTGAAAGAACCCACTGGAGCAGAAGTCCCCCCATGGATGCCATGTTGGTGGCAGCAGCCACTAAGAGAGAACTGGCTCTTGAGAGCTCCGCAGTCCACCCGCCGAGTAAGGAGTCTCGAGCGATGGACCGCCTTGGGAAGCGGGTCTTTAGTTCAGCAACCTCCTACATGAGGGAGCTGAACTATATGGCACACATCATCCGGATGCAGCGAGATCTAATAAAAGAATACGCTGCATCCCCCCCAGAGTCCATGTCGGAAGGGGACAAGCAGCTGTACTCCTCCCGAATGTCCACTCTACATTCAGTTTCCAACACCTCTATGCAGCTCTTGTCTCACGCCACTAAAGGAGCCGCTAGAGCTGGCGGAGCCAGTCTGGTAATGAGGCGCCAAGCCTGGCTACAACATTGTGACTTCTCGGAACCCTTTAAGGCGTCATTCGCGAATGCCCCCTTTGATGGTTCTGCACTGTTTGGCAAAACTGTTTGCGACACTTTAGGCCAGAGCGAGAAAGACGGGAAGACATTGTCTGCCATCGGAGTCCGCTTCTCTGCTCTCCAGAGGTCCTTTTCCAAGAACCAAAAGGGTCAGAAAAAGATGTGGTTCCGTAAATCGCATCAGTCCCAGTCTGCTCCGGACAACCAGTCCTCTCGTGGCAGAGGAGGACAGGGAGGACGCAGCCCAAGAGGCAGAGGGGGGTCCCAGAAATTTTGGGTCCAGAGAACCTTTCTCTGAGAGGCCCACGCAGAATCCCTGAGGGGTTGCCCGGCTGCTCCACTCTGGAGGCAGTCGGGGGGGCGTCTTTCGAAGCACCTAGCAACGTGGGAGCCCATCATAACAGATGTAATGGGATCCTATCTCACCTACATTCATAACTGATGGGTTCGGAGCCGATCCATCGGCTCCGACTCGGTCACTATACTTAGAACGAAGTCTCTTATTGGCTGGGCTACCCCTTATCCCATAATGCACCACACCTACTTCCCCAGATCTCGTTTGCCACTTTTCAGGACGGACGTGGTCTCGACTTGGCTGGAGCTAAGTGTTTTTCTTGACCTTTTGGTCTTTTTTCCATAGGGTTTCTGTCAGTATTTGATAAACAACTGTTTTAACAGCTTTGTGTGAGTTTGTGTCGTGTTTGGTGAAAATTTAAATTTTTATACCTTCGCGCTGTTTGTGAACTGGTCAAGGCCCACTTAAGTTAGAGGGCTTCTGCCCTTGTTGTATTTTTGTCTCCATTTTTTCCTGCTTGTGGTGTGACTGTGTTAGTTTTGGGCTAAGCCCGTTTAAGTTAGAGGGCCTTAGCCCATGTAGTCCCCTTTATATATTTTTCATTATTGTGTCGGGCTAAGCCCGTTTAAGTTAGAGGGCTTTAGCCCATTACTTCTGCAGCCACTTATTGTTCTTTTTGTAGTGGCCTGTGCCTTTTCTAGTCAATATGTCTAAGGAGCAAAAGTCGGGTTTCAAGAAGTGTGCAAAGTGTAATTACAAGATGTCTATTACAGACAGCCATGCTATCTCCATGTATTGTTTAGGCCCTAAGCATTTACAGGACACTTGTAGTGTATGCCACGCATTCTCCTCCAGGGTTCTCCAGGAGAGAAAAAATAAATTGATTCTTAGAGGTCTGATTAAGCCTTCTTTCGAAGAAGCCTTGGCTTCTTCTCCAGCTTCCAAAAAGAAGAGATCGTCGGCTCCGACCAGTCCGTCAGGCCCGACATCCAAGAAGCCTAGATCGTCGGCTCCGACCAGTCCGTCGGAACCGACAACAAAAAACCAGCATCGACTTCTTCTTCCTCGGCTCCAATGGCTTCGGAGCCAATGGCTGAAGGGTCTGCCTCAGTGCTTCTCTCCTCAGCTCCACTGGTTTCGGAACCGCAGGGGAGTGCATCGAGAGGCTAATCACCTACCTCGGCTCCATTGATCTCAGAGCCGTTGGAGGTGTGCAGCTCAGACTCTTCTCCCTCAGCTCCGGAGCCTCCTTCGGCGCTGACACTATTGCAGCCGGTTCTGGTCTCAGCTCCGATAGTGCTGGAACCCTTTCAGAGCCGGTCCCCTGCCTTATCGGAGCCGAGGCAGAAGTCTTCTCGGCCCCAATCTGTTTCCTCCAAATCCTCTAGGTTATCTGATTCAGATTTGGATAGGGTTATCCAGAGGCTGTTCCAGTCCCCAGTATTTACCAAAATGATCTTGGCTCCAGCCCATGCAGCTTCGGAGCCGATTCCACCTCCCATACACTTGATTCCTCCTCCGACCGCCTTGGAGCTGTTGGAGTTGGTGCAGGTAGAAAGGAGCGGAATCGTCCAGTCAGAACAGAGACCCCCTCAGAGTTTTTCTGCCCCAACTTTCATTCCTACCCTGTCCTCGGTGTCAGGGTTTGGTACCGGGTCTTCCTCGGCAGGGGCCGAGGGCAACACTGTAGAGCTCGCCTCTTTGATGCCCAGTCTTCCCCTCGGAGCATCTGCCGCGGGCATTCCCAGTACCTCCGTGGTCCCTCAGCAAGTGCTCTCCGCGGACTCTGGACGGCCTACTTTTAAGGCCATGAGGAGTGCGCTGGCCATAGCTTTGCCGGTTCAGCAGGCTTCTACCCCTCCATCCCAAGTTCTGGGTACTGGTGCCTCTGGAGACATTCTTTCCCACAACAGTGGGGCCCCAGGGCCTGAGGACACCCTCTTGGGGGGTTCCCTTCTTCCAGGGGGTCCTTCTGAGTCTGCCTCGGATGAACCCCCAAGGAAGAAACTGTGTAAGAGGAAGCACGTTGATTCCCAAGATGAATCCGTCACTTCAGACACTGACCTCGATGATGCGGAGGGGTCCCCCAAATTGTCCTCGGATGACGTCTCTTTCTCCGATATCCTTGAGATTTTGAGACAGAGAGGCGATTGGCAATCCAAAGCCCCTACCGCTGAGGAGTCAGTTTTCCTCAAGGCCTTTGGGGCCCAGACCTCCTCCTCCTCCTGGGTGTCTCCACCCTTCGATGAGCTATTGGACCTTATCTCTTGGAGGGTGTGGGAACATCCTGACTCGGAGGAACCGGTACCTCCCAGGCCCAATAAGTTCCTTTCAGCCCCCCCCCCCCAGAAGGAATTCCTTACCAAAGGCATTGCAGTTGATGCTATGGTGGTGGCATCTGCCACTCAGCAGGACATGGCAGAGGCTTCGACGTCTATCCATCCTCCTAATAAGGATTCTAGGAGCATGGATAGGTACGGGAAGCGTACCCTTTCTTCAGCAACCTTTACCATGTGGTCACTGAACTATCTTTCTCACTTTACAAGGCTCCAAAGGGACCTCCTCAAGGAGTTAGGAGAGTCCCTTGCGGGTAACCTTCCTGAGGTGTTAGCTCAGACCGTAGGCGCCCAGATGTCTACCCTAAATTCCATTGTTAACTCGTCCATGAGGCTCATTTCCTATGTAGCCGAGGGGGCGAGTAGAGCAGCGGGCACAGGAGTGGCTCTTAGGAGACAAGCCTGGCTACGCTTGTGTCCATTCGCAGAGGCCTTTAAGTCTTCCTTCGCCGACGCCCCCTTTGATGGGTCTTCCTTATTTGGACCCAAGGTGAAGGACACGCTTACTCGGTGCGAGCAGGAGGGAAAGACCTTGACTGCCGTTAGGGCTTGTTTTTCTGCTCCCTCTAGACCTTATCCCAAGGGCCAGAGAGGAGGGAAAATGTGGTTCAAAAAAGCCCAAAAGGTTTTCCCTACTCCACCGAGTGATCCCCCCTCCAGAGGCAGGGGGGGGGATTCAGGAAGACACCGCCCTAGAGGTGGAAGAGGCACCCGTAACTCTGGAGACCGCGACTCCTTTCGTGGTTCCTCCTACCCTCAACGTCCCTAGGATGTGGCCCGGCTGTGCTTCTCCGGAGCCAGTCGGGGGTCATTTTGCGAAACACCCACAGGCTTGGGAATCGATAACCAAGGATCAGTGGGTGCTTCGCATTGTAACCGGAGGTTACCTCATTCCCTTTTTCAAGTCCCCTCCTCCTACAAGGAGAATCCCGGATGTGCCACCCAGTCAACGGGATCTGGCAGCCGTAGAAGTTTCAAAGCTGCTAAGCAAAGGGGTCATCCAGCCCATCCCCGCCGACCAGATCAGATCAGGAACTTACTCAAGATTATTTTTGGTGCCAAAAAAGACAGGGGACGTAAGGCCCATTTTGGACCTCAGCCTTTTGAATTGATTTGTGAAGAAGTCCAAGTTCCGGATGGTCACCCTTCAGTCCATTCTCCCGTTATTGGAGAAGGATGTCTGGATGTGCTCCATAGACCTCAAAGACGCTTACTATCACATATTGATACGTCAGGAGTCCAGGAGTTATCTACGCTTCTGCCTAGGAACCAGTCACTTCCAGTTTCGTGCATTGCCCTTTGGTCTCACCACAGCCCCCAGGGTGTTTACCAAGTGTATGGCAGTGGTGACTGCTCACTTGAGAAGTCTCGGATTCCAGGTGTTACCCTATCTCGACGACTGGCTCCTCACTGCCATCTCCAAGCATCTACTGATTCGAGCGCTGATGGCCACAGTAACCTTGGGTCTCTCGCTAGGAATCACTTTCAATTGGAAAAAATCTGTGCTGCGGCCATCTCAGAGTATCACCTTTATAGGCGCAGAGTTAGACACAAGAAGGATGCGGGCATTTTTGCCATCAGACAGAATTCAGATTCTACAATCGCAGGTCCGAAATTTTTTACCCAAATCTTGAGTTCCTGCCAGACAGATTCTTCAATTATTAGGCACGATGGCTGCAACTATCCTCCTAGTACCTCTAGCCAGGTTGCACATGCGGGTGCTCCAATGGCTGTTATCAGTTCAATGGTCTTACCAAGAACTCCCCCCCTGAACCACCCGGTTCTGATTACGGACAGTTGTCGTCGGGACCTCCGTTGGTGGCTATGTCGGTCCAACCTGGACCGGGGGCGTCCCTTCGCCCTTCAGCCCCCTGTGGCCACAGTGACCACGGACGCCTCCCAGATAGGGTGGGGGGGGTCATTATCTGGACAGGTCTGTCCAAGGCACGTGGCAGCATTGCGAAGCGCACCTTCACATAAATATCCTGGAAATGAGAGTGGTGCTTCTGGTTTTACAAGCACTTCATCACGCTCTCCCCCAAGGTACTATTGCGATTCTGTCCGACAACATGTCGGTAGTTTGGCACATAAACAAGCAGGGGGGAACCAGGTCCTACCCCCTTTGCAGGGAAGCCATGAGAGTATGGCATTGGGCCATAGCCTCTCAATGTTTCCTAGTAGCCACGCACATTCCGGGGAAAGCCAATGTGATTGCAGACAGGCTCAGCAGGACTCTCCTGTTGCCCCATGAGTGGTCCCTCAGCAACAGAGTAGCTGCGCAGATCTTCACCAAATGGGGCCTCCCTTGTTGCGACTTGTTCGCCAGCCCCTACAATGTGAAGTGCAGAGAGTTCTTCACTCTGACACCCTCTCAGGGACAGTCTCCCAGGGACCCTCTAGCCCACAATTGGCCCCCTGGTCTGCTTTATGCCTTCCCCCCGATTCCTCTTCTTCCGAGGGTGATTCAGAAGGCCCTTCATGTTGGGTGCCACATGATTTTGGTAGCCCCACATTGGCCCCGTCAGGTTTGGTTTCCCTTTCTTCAGAAATATTCGGTACAGGGCCCTTGGATTCCGGACCCAGTACTGGATCTGTTATCCAATCCGTCGGGGCACCCTCATCCGTCCCTCCGGTCGCTCCACTTGGCTGCTTGGCTACTCCACTTCCATCCTTAGTTAGGGATCTTTCCCTTTCTTCAGAAGTGATGCACATCTTGTCTTCGTCCCAAAAGCCGTCTACCGTTAAGCTGTATTCCAGCAAGTGGAAAAGATTTGTTTGCTGGGCCCAGCAGCGAAGCATTGATCCCCTCACAGCCCCAGTTCAGCAGGTCTTAGAATTCCTAGCTTCATTGTTTCATTCTGGCTCTTCAGTCTCCACGCTTAAAGTTCAACTGGCTGCTATATCTAATTTTCATGTTGCTATAGAGCCTTCTTTAATGGCCAACAGACTGTGCAAGTCCTTTCTTAGAGGAGCCTGGCTCCTCAGGCCTCCTGTGGTTCATCCTGTGCCCCCTTGGGACTTAAATTTGGTTCTGGCCTCCTTAACTGCCCGTCCCTTTGAGCCGGCAGCCACTTGTGATTTAAAATTCCTATCTTGGAAAACTGCTTTTCTTGTGGCAATAACCTCTGCTAAGCGTGTTTCAGAGCTTCAAGCTCTCTGTTCTTCTCCTCCTTATTTGATCTTCCACAGAGACAGAGTCTCTCTTAGATTGAATCCATCCTTTTTGCCTAAGGTAGCATCCCCTTTATGCATTCAGCAATCATTGGAGCTCCCAGTTTTCTTCCCAAATTTTTCCGATAGAGCAGAATATACCTTCCACCAGTTGGATGTTCACAGGCAACTGCGTTTTTACTTGGATAGGACCACTCAGACACAAAAATCTGACCAACTGTTTGTGTCCTTTGCAGAGAATAGGTTACGTCTTCCAGTTGCCAAAGCCACAATTGCCAAATGGATTAAAGATTGCATCTCTTTCATTTATTCTCAGTCAGGCAAAGAGTTGCCTGTCCCAATCAAAGCTCATTCTACCTGGGCTATGGCCACCTCGGTAGCCTTTCACTCCAAAGTGTCAATAGATGACATCTGTGCGGCTGCTACTTGGTCTTCTCTGCACACATTTATTTCTCATTATAAACTTGATGTGGCTTCCCGAGGTAGAGCTCCATTTGGTTCCGCAGTTCTCAGGAGTGTGTTCTAGTGAGCCACCCGGGGCTTTAGGTGCTAGGGACGCTGTCCCATCAGTTATGAATGTAGGCGAGATAGGATCCCATTACATCTTTTAGTTATGTACTTGCCATAACTTTGGATGTATGGGATCCATCTCGCCTACATTCATACATACCCACCCTCCTTCCCCCTACCTTTTGGATTTGGAGGAAACATTGGTCCTGCTGTGCTCTCCTCTGGAAGGGTTCTAGTTGGTTACATTTGTCGATATGTGTTCTGTACCTGTATGTATGTATGAAAGCGAACAAACAAGATCTGGGGAAGTAGGTGTGGTGCATTATGGATAAGGGGTAGCCCAGCCAATAAGAGACTTCGTTCTAAGTATAGTGGCTGAGTCGGAGCCGACAGATTGGCTCTGAACCCATCAGTTATGAATGTAGGCGAGATGGATCCCATACATCCAAAGTTATGGTAAGTACATAACTAAAAGATCGCTGGGTGCTTCGCATCATATCCAGAGGCTACCTAATTCCCTTTATTGTAACCCCCAAACCAGAAGCCTCCCTGATGTACCACCCAATCAGAGGGAGGTGGCTGCTACAGAAATTCAGCAGCTTTTGCAAAAAAGAGCCATCCAACCCGTCCCCCCAGATCAGTTCGGATCGGGGTTTTACTCCAGGTTCTTTCTGGTGCCAAAAAAGATGGCGGACTTGAGGTCCATTCTCGACCTCTCTCTCCTGAACCTGGCAGAACCCAAAGAAAAGTTCCGAATAGTCATGCTACAATCTATTCTCCCCCTATTACGGGAGAATGACTGGATGTGCTCGATAGACCACAAGGATGCGTACTACCACATTCTGGTGGACAGACATTCCAGGAGGTTCCTCCGCTTCCGGCTGGGAGCCAGTCACTTTCAGTTCAGGGCCCTTCTCTTCAGTCTCACCTCAGCCCCCAGGGTGTTCACCAACGTTTTGGCGGTTATAGCGGCCCACCTGAGGCTTCAGGGAATTCAGGTCTTTCCGTACCTCGACGACTGGCTCCTCATCGCCCCAACAAGGCATCTGCTCTGTTCAGGCAGGGATTATTTCCTCAATCTTGCTCCACGCCTAGGGTTGACTATGAACATGGCCAAATCCTCTCTGGTCCCTTCCCAGGTAATAGATTTCATAGGGGCGAGATTGGATTCCAGACTAATGCTTGCCTTCCTGACTCCAGATCGGCTTCAGAACTAGAGGTTGCATGTTCAGGCCATTCTCTGACTTCCTGCTCCACCGGCGGAATTGATCCTGTGGGCTCTAGGGTCCATGGCGGCAGCAATTCCTCTGCTGCCCCTAGCCTGTCTAAATATGAGGGTCCTGCAGTGGACCCTCCAGGTACAATGGTCCCTGTCTCGCAACCCCCTGTCCCATCCTATTCCCAAAAGCAGGGCTTGCAGAGGGTCGCTCCTGTGGTGGATCCAGTCCCTGAGTCTCCGCATGGGACGACCATTCTCGATGCCTTCCCCCATCGCCACAGTGACCACGGACACCTCTCACCTGGGATGAGGGGCCACTTTTCAGGCAGAATGGTCCAAGGCACGTGGAACGACACAGAGACCTCCTTGCATATCAATGTCCTAGAGATGCGTGCAGTGCTCTTGACGTTGCAGGCACTTCAAAGTGTTCTTCCGATTGGGACTATTGCAGTACAAACGGACAACATGTCAGTTGTCTGGTACATCAACAAACAGGGGGGGAACCAGGTTTTATCCTCTTTGTCGCGAGGCTATGAGAGTGTGGGAATGGGCGATATCCACCAACCGCTTTCTCATTGCAATGCACATTCCGGGACGGTCCAACATCCTAGCAGATAGGCTCAGTCATTCGATTCTGACTCCGTACGAATGGTCTCTCAATCCTCTAGTAGCAAAACAAATATTTTCCCAATGGGGGCAACCCTGTTGCAATCTTTTTGCCTCTCCCTCAAATACCAAATGCAACAGTTACTTCGCTCTAATCCCCCCCCCAGGGGGAGTCCCCGAGAGACTCTGTAGTATATGCTTGGCCTCCCGGTCTCCTTTAAGCTTACCCTCCATTGCCCATGATGCTAAAACTTTTACAGAAAGCCAATCAGCTGGGGAGCAAAATGATCCTCATTGCCCCATTCTGGCCTCGTCAAACGTGGTTCCCGTACCTGTGGTCTCACCTGATTCATCCACCCTGGATTCTGGATCCCCTTCCGGATCTCATTACTCACCCTCTGGGTCTTCCGACCCCCAACCTGGTCAACCTCAAGCTGACTGCTTGGTTGCTCCAGTTCCACTCCTGATAAAGTCTCCCGGAATCTCCTCACCAGTCAAAGCCATTATAGTAGCAGCACACAAACCTTCCACCAGAAGGGTTTATCGAAGTAAGTGGAAATGTTTCTCCATTTGGGCAGAGCACCATCACGTAGATCCTTTCACGGTGCCTCTTAAGTCGGTTTTGGATTTTCTAACTACCCTTTTTCATCAAGGGGCTAGCTGCTCTGCAGTCAAGGTACAACTGGCAGCGATTTCGCATTATCATGTATGGCATGAATCGGGCCCTCTAATTACTTCCAAGCTTTGTAAAGCTTTCCTCAAGGGTACCTTCCTTCTCAGACCTCCGGTCAGGGAGGTAATACCCCCATGGGATTTATCTTTGGTTCTTCAGGCCTTGACAAGCCCCCCTTTCGAGCCGGCGGCTACGGTTGATCTCAAATACCTCTCTTGGAAGATGGCCTTCTTGGTGGCCATTACTTCAGCTAAAAGGGTCTCTGAGCTTCAGGCTCTATGTGTTAAACCGCCATACTTAGCCTTCCATCAGGATAGAGTTTACCTCAGGATCAATCCATCCTTTCTGCCTAAGGCATCTTCGGAAGCTAATATTAATCAATCTATTAATCTTCCCGTGTTCTTTCCCAATTACCAGAACAAAGGAGAGTACAAGCTGCATTCCTTGGATGTGCACAGACAATTACGCTTTTATATTCATCGAACTGCTGGTCATAGACAATCTGACCAGTTGTTTGTCTCCTTTGCCAAAACAAGTTTGGGCAAGTCAATCTCTAAAGTTACACTGTCACGGTGGATAGCTAGTTGTATCCTCTTGGTGTATCAGAGTTCGGGAAGGCCTCCACCTCAGGGAGTCCGAGCTCATTCTACTAGGGCCATCGCTACTTCGGCGGCTTTTAAATCTAGGGTTCCATTAGATGATATTTGTTCCGCAGCCACTTGGGCCTCATCTCATACCTTTATCAGCCATTACAAACTGGATGTTGTCTCCAGAGGTAGGGCGTCCTTTGGCTCTGCAGTGCTCCAGAATATTCTTCCATAAAGGCCACCCAGGATTCAGGTAGCTGGGGACTCTGTCCCAAAGGTTGCTGACAAATGAAGTTCCTACTTCAGATTAAGAAGTTATGTACTCACCATAACGTTCCATCTGAGTAGGTATCTTCATTTGTCTGCAACCATCCCCCCCTCCTTCCCCCTGACCTATAAGATCTGTCTTAGATAAGCTCCTTCTGGGGCACAGTAACTATGGTTGTATCGGGCAAACTTGATCTGAGGTCAGTCAGGGTTGGCAGGGGATTATGGGTAAAGGGAGGAGCTAGGAGCTCAGATCTATGCTGTGGTAGAAGTTGCCAGCTCGGATCCGAGATCGGATCCGTATCCCAAAGGTTGCAGACAAATGAAGATACCTACTCAGATGGAACGTTATGGTGAGTACATAACTTCTTATTATGGAGCTTAAGAAATTTTTGGGAGAAATAATCAGCTTTCAGCAGGGAATATTACTTACAGGTGGGGACTGGAACTTGATTTGCAACAGTAAGAATGTGTCTGGGGGACGGACCTGGAAGGGAAATATAACAAAAGAGGGTATATTTCTGCAGAAATTTATGAAAATATTTGGTATGGAAAATGTGAATTCATTGGTAAGAACTCAGACAGAATTTACATAATCTGAAGTAGTTTACTTCATTTGGTCTTCAATGTGGGTTACGGATCCGTATCGGATCTGACCCAGCAACATTTACTAGTATCTGCTCCAAGCTTCAAACTCCTCCCCATACCCATAATACACCTCCACTGCCTTCCATCCCCAGGTCTCGTTTGCCACAAATAGCTTATGCATCATGATCTCTTGAGCTCCAACTTTGTCAAGTGGGTAAAAACCTTTTGAATTTCTCTCAATATCCTTAGGTAGTGTTACTATAGGTTCCACTTTCTCCTCCCCTCGCTTGGTGCATTGAGTTATAGTGTAGTGTTTTAGGGTAGTTAGAGTAGTTTGTATTGTTCTGTGGATTTTTCTCCCCCCCCTCAGTGTTTCCTGTGTCTGAGTGTGGTGAGTGTGTGTGTGTCAGAAAGAAAGAAACAACTTTTTTTCTTCAGTTTTCTTTCTTCTGATAGTATGGCTGACAAGCCTATTTTCAAACGTTGTACTGAGTGTGTCCATAAATTATCCCCTGCGGATCGCCACACTCTGTGTGTTATGTCCTTGGGCATGGCCCATCTGAGTGTGGATTGCACTATATGTGTGGGCTTCAACCCCCACACCATTAAGGATTGGATGGCCAAGTTGGCCCTCAAAGGCCTCCTGCCCCCTTCAAAGTCTGTTTTCTCATCTCCGGCTTCGTCACAGTGGCTGCTATGGCCACCTCTCCTTCCTCTCTTCCCCTGGCTTCTCCTCCCTCCCAGGCTGGGACTCAACCTCCTGTACAAAAGCCTGTGGAAGTGGAGTAGAAAAGGGGCAGAGAGAGGGAGAGAGAGTCGAGGGTGAGGGAAAAGCAAAAGAAGTCTCTGGACCTCCCTTTACCTGTGAAAACATTACGGATCCATGACTCCCCTCGGCTCCAATCTCTGAGGTTCTCCATGGAGCTGGAGGAGACACATTCAGCTTCTAGGGTCTCGGTGCCCCGACCCACCAGGTCAGAGTCCATGGCCTCATCGAGGTCCACCTGGTCTTTATCTGAGGTTGATATGGATAAAATGATGAGGAGGTTTATCCGTACTCAGATCCAGATGGGGGTCTTGCCACCCCCCCTCCCTCAGGAGGGGGGAGCTTGCTTCCTTTTTTCTAGCCGGTATCTTATTCTCCGATCTGACCTTTGGGTTCAGAGTATTCGGATCCGAGGATGGCTTTGGTCAGTGGGTCGGCGCCTATGGTACCTGCTTCCTCGACGCCGACAGCTGCCTGGAGCATGTTGCATCCGACCAACTCAGATCCGAGGTGCTGTTGGAGCCGGAGCTTGGGTGTCGGATCCGAGGGAGTGGAACTTTTTTCATTGGTTCTGCCTTTGTTGGGCCAAGTTCCTTCTCTCGGAGCTCCATCCACTTCGAGCCTGGCTCCGATTCTCTCATCAGACCTGGGGAGACCGGCCTCCTTATTGGTTTCCCAGGAGGTTTGCTCTCCTTCGTTGTTCAATGTGGTAGAAAGGGTTCTCTTTGCTAGATCGAGACCCCTGACTGCCCCCTCAGACTCAACCCAGACCCCCTTGTCCCTGTCTACGGTCCCCATCATTTTACCAGAGGGACAGCCTGTGCTCGAGGAGCCCCAGAGAGTTCCCCCTGAGGAACAAGGGCCTTGTGAGTTCCCCCCGGAGAGCCCCACCAGAGAGGTACCTCACAAGCATATATGCAAGAGGAGGCACTTGCACTCCCCTGAGCCCCTCACCAAGGACACGGATTTGGATGATGGAGAAGGTTCCCCTAGGTCACCTCCTGAGGATGTCTCCTTTGAAGACATGGAAATCCTGCACCAACGGGGAGGTTGGTCTGCCCCCAAACCTTCTTCTGACGAGTCCGTGTTCCTGGAGGCTTTTGGCATGGGCCCATCTACATACTGGGTGTCTCCTCCCGCAGATCCTTTGGTGTATCTGGTCACCACACTGGCATGGAAGGAACTGGACACCATGGAACCAATTCAAAAAAGACCCAACAAGATTTTAAGCCCCTCATAGACAGACCAGCATGGAACAAGGGCTCCCCCACAGACGGTATGGTGGTAGCAGCAGCCACAAAAAAGGAACTTGCTCAAGAGAGTTCCTCGGTTCATCCTCCTGACCGAGAGTCACGGATTATGGACCGCCTAGGGAAGTGGGTCTATGCTTCAGCTACTTTTTTGATTACAGTGCTGAACTACCTGGCCCATGTCACCAGACTCCAATGCAACCTGGTAAAGGAGATGGAGGAGTTTCCCACCACGTCCATGTTGCAGGAGGACAAGGCTTTGTTCTCCATGAGGATGGCCACTTTAAAAGCAGTCTCCATCACATCCATGCAACTCTTTTCACATGCTATGGAAGGAGCGGCTAGGATGGCTGGGTCCAACGTGTCCATGAGGCGCAATGCCTGGCTCAGGTTATGTCAATTTTCAGAACCCATCAAGTCATCCTTTGCCAGTGCCCCTTATGACAACTCTACTCTCTTTGGTAAGACCATCAAACAGACATTAGTCCAGAGTGAGAAGGATGGGAAGACACTGTCTGCCATCAGGATCTGCTTCTCGAACCCTCAAAGGTTCTTTTCCTGGGACCAAAGAGGGTAAAAGAAGATGCATTTCCGAAAGTCACAGTATTCCCGGGACACTCAGGGCTCTTCTTCCCCCAGAGACAGAGGGGGACAGAATGGACATCAGCCCAGAGGCAGAGGGGGTCCGAGGAATTTTAGGTCTTGGGAACCTTTCTCAGACAGACCCAGGCAGCAACCCTGAGGGATTACCCAACTGCTCTACTCTGGAGGCAGTCGGGGGACAATTGTCCTTGCACCTAGTGGTATGGGAGTCCATAACAGCAGATCGCTGGATGCTTCAGATCATATCCAGAGGATACTCTGTTCCCTTAGTGGGTTCTCCCAAATCTACCAGACATCTCCCAGGCATGCCACCCATGCAAAGGGAAGCAGCAGGACAGGAAATTTCCAAGCTGCTAGAAAACGAGCCATCAAAACCATCCCCCCAGATCAGTCCAGATCGGGCTTCTACTCCAGGTTTTATTTGGTGCCAAAGAAAACAGGGGAGTTAAGGCCCATTCTGGACCTCTCTAGCCTGAACCTGTCAGTTGCCAAAGAGAAGTTCTGGATGATCACGTTGCAGTCCATCATGCCGTACCTGCAAGAGAGCGACTGCATGTGCTCGTTAGACCTCCGGGATGCTTACTATCACATAAAAATGCACAGAAGCTCCAGGAGGTTCCTCTGCTTCCAGCTAGGAGTCAATCATTACCAATTTTGAGCCCTACCCTTTGGTCTCACCACAGCCCCAGGGTGTTTACCAAAGTGATGGCAGTGGTAGCGGCTCACCTGAGGCTTCAGGGGATTCAGGTCTACCTTCCTTCCATGAGGGCCTCCCAGGAGTTTAGTAGCTGCGGACTCTGTCCCACAGGTTGAAGACCAAATTAAGTAAACTACTTCAGATAAAGAAGTTATGTACTCACCATAATGTTCCAGCTGAGTAGTTGTACTTCATTTGTCTTCAACCATCCCTCCCTCCTTCCGACGGACCGTGGCATATAATCAGCCTACGGGCTGCAGTGTAGGTCACAAGTAATTTTTTCAGGTCAGGTTATCAGTATAAGGTTCAGCAAACTCGATCTGGGGATGGTAGGCAGTGGAAGTGTATTATGGGTAAGGGGAGGAGTTTGCAGTTCAGAGCAGATGCTAGTAAAAGTTGCCAGCTCAGATCAGATACAGATCTGTAACCCACAGGTTGAAGACAAATGAAGTACAACTACTCAGATGGAATGTTATGGTGAGTACATAACTTCTTTTTATCCCCCAAGGTACAATAATTGGGCTAGATTAGATAGAAATTATATTTCACAGGGACGTGTGGATTTAATTGAAAGCTTTCACGCATGTTCCGTAACTGTTTCTGATCATGCGCCAATAATAACTAAGATAAAAAGGAAGGGAGATGAAGTAAAAATAAGACACTGGCACTTTTCCACCTGCCTGTTAAAAAGAGGCATTTAAGGAATGGGTAGCGGAAATTATTCAAGAGTTATTAGGGAAGATAGAAATATCTTTAGAAGTTATAGCTAGTGATTGTAACAAAACTGAATTTAAAATTAGGGTTGAAATAAAATAGAAACAGGTATGGTTAAGAAGTAATACTAATTACTTAGAGGGGCTGAGAAAGGTTAAAGTATTGCATAATAAGGAAAGCTCACAGAACAAGAGGAGGTGCAAATGCAGAGCGTTACAAAGAAAATAAGGGAGTATCTGGACAATATGCATGAGTTTAGAAAGATTGCCGTTAAGCAACTAGTTTTTGATAACAACTCCAGAGCACAAAAACTTTTAGCTCAATGACTTAGGCAACAGAATGTTGAAAGGGTTTTCGACAATCTTAGGGAACCTGTAACAAAAAAATAAATAACCAGAGATCCTGTAGAGATTTTACAGATATACCAGAAATTTTATGAAAATTTGTATAAAGCAGAGAAATCTGGAAATCAAGAAAGATTGCAAGTGAAAATATTTATGGAAAACTTAATTGTGCCAGGGTCAGAGGTAGACAAGGCTCAACAACTAACAACTAAGATAGAAGACGATGAGATAAAAACAGTGATATATAATCAGTCTTCAGGAAAGTCTTCAGGAACAGATGGTATTCCTGTGAACGTTTGGAAATTAGGAGGGAAGAAAGTGATAAAGATCTGGAAGATTTTGTTTAGCAGTATTTTAAAAGGAGGGGAAGCACCAACATCCTGGAAGAAAGCTGTGGTGGCTGTGTTACCTAAAGATGACAAAGGCCTTTCAAATCCAGCTTCAATTATTTATGTATATACCAGCTAAAAGCAAGGCAAAGGTGTTGCCAGCATTGATAGATATGGATCAGTGTGTTTTTTGAATGGAAGGCAAATAGTTGACAACATTAATAGAACAATGATGATCTAGAGACAAGCAGAAGGTAAGAAAATATGTCTGTTATTGGTGGGTTTTGATGCAGAGAAAGCATTTGAAAGAGTAAGATGGAATTTTATGAGACGTGCATTGGAAGCATTTGCATTCCCTGATACAATAATAAGGTTAATTAGAAGGATATACGAAAGATCAGAAGCAAGAATTAAAGGCTTCCTATCAGATAAGCTGTGTTTAATCAGAGGAACTAGGCAAGGAACTAGACAGGATTGTCATCTTTTCCCTTTGTTATTTGCTTTATATTTAGAGACATTGGAAAGAAAATAAGAGAATCTGAAATACAAGGATATAATTGGTATGGTAATCAGGAAAAGTTGGCTTTATTTCCAGATGATATTATTTTGTAACTGATAAATCCAGAAAAAGACATCTTGGTGTTGGGGAACATATTGAGATAGTGTCAGTCTTTTTGAAATATAAAATTAAGAAGATAAAACAAAGGCTACAGCCATAAATGATGTACTCACACATGAATTAGTTGTGTATATTCATGGGGACATGACAAGATGAAGTATTTAGGAGTATGGATTAGAAAGGCTTCTTTTACTGCAGATAAGGATACGTGGGAAGAGACTAAACAAAAGGTAATTCAAAAATTGAGAAACTTGAAGATCTTATGTATGGATGTGGATAGTAACATACAAGCAGTGCAAATGTTTTTAGTCTTTTGAATCTTATATACTGGTTAGGCATGCTTGTATTATTTTATTTGGTATGGAATAAGTAAATTCAGTAGTAGGAACTCAGAGAGAATCTATATATTATTTCCCAAGGTACAATAACTGGGCTGAACTAGGCAGAAATTGTATTTCACAGGGACATAT
>NC_056728.1:1979026918-1979108487 GCF_019279795.1 Protopterus annectens | reverse complement strand
TTTTGTTTAAGAACGATGGCTTGTCTCTCTTTGGCCCCAAAGTCAAAGACACACTAACCAGGTGTGAACAGGAAGGAAAGACTCTGTCTGCCATTGGAGTCTGTTTTTCCCTACCTACTAGACCATAACCTAGAGGTCAGAAAGGAAGTGGAAAGATGTGGTTTTGAAACTCTCAGAGAGCTTTCCAGGACACAAGTGGTGAATCTTCCCCCAGGAGCAGAGGGGGAAGTGGTACTGAAAGATACCAAGCACACGGCAGAGGGGGTCTGCAGAATCAGGGTGACAGAGAATCCTTCTTTGGTAAGCCCTTTCAGTGCTTCTGAAAGGAGGCCCATCTGTCCATCTCTGGAGGCAGTCGGGGGTTGTTTATCTTTGTACCCAGAAGCCTGGCAACAAATAACAAAAGACGAATGGGTACAAAGCATCATATCCAGAGGTTACTGTATGCTCTTTTCCTTCACCATCCCAAAAATAAAAAATATCCCAGATGTTCCACCCAGTCAAAGGGAACAAGGAACATTAGAAATTCAAAAGTTGCTAGACAAAAGAATCATCCAAACAGTCCCCGCAGACCAAATAGGATCCGGAACATACTCAAGATTCTTTTTAGTTCCAAAGAAAACGGGGACTGGAGACCAATGCTGGATCTCAGCAATCTGAACAAATCACTAAGAAAGTCCAAGTTCCGGATGGTAACGCTGCAGTCAATACTCCTTTTTTTGAGAAAAGACAATTGGATGTGCTTGATAGAGCTCTAGGATGCGTACTACCACATAAAAATGGACAGTCGATCCAGGAGACACCTGTGCTTTTGGCTGGGAGCTAGTTACTACCAATTTCAAGCTCTGCCCTTTGGTCTCACTACAGCCCCCAGAGTGTTCACCAAGTGTATGGCAGTAATCATGGCTCACCTGAGGTGCCTAGGATTCTGGGTGTTTCCATACTTAGGTGACTGGCTCCTAACCACCACCACCGAGCATCTACTAATAAAAGCAAGAGACACCACCTTACAGCTCTGCTGTCAACTGGGAATCACAATAAATTACGAGAAATCTGCCTTGCGGCCTTCTCAGCATCTCGTTTTTATAGGGCAGAATTGGATTAAAAAAACATGATGGCCAGACTTCCTCCAGAAAGAGTTCAAGTCCTTCGACATCAGGTGTTAAGTCTTCTTTCAAAGAAAAAAGCACAAGCAAGAATAGTCCTAAAAGTTTTGGAGTCCATGGCAGCAGCACTAACTCTCATCCCCTTAGCATGCCTACACATGAGACTTCTACAATGGCTGCTTTCCACTCAGTGGTTGGTGCAGGAATTGCCAATGTCACACAAAATAATGATAACAGAAACTTGCAAAAAAAAGACCTTCATTGGTGTCTTTCCTCCACCCATGTGACGCTAGGCCGACCATTTGTACTTCCCAGCTATTAGCCACAGTGACCACGGATGCTTCTCAGATTGGGTTGGGGGGGCATTATCTGGGAAAGACAGTCCAAGGTACCTGGCAGAATCATGAGGCCCATTTGCACATCAATGTCCTAGAGATGAGAGTGGTGCTTCTAGCGTTGCAGGCATTCCAAGACTCTCTACCGCTGGGAACTATAGCAGTACAGACAGACAACATTGTATGGTACATAAACAAACAAGGAGGAATAAGATCTTACCCGCTTTGTCGAGAGGCCCTGAGAGTATGGCAGTGGGCAACCTTTTCCCAATGTTTCCTGATTGCAATGCACATCCCAGGGAAATCCAACGTGATAGCGGACAGACTCAGCAGAGCAATTCTTTTGCCTCATGAGTGGTCCCTAAAACAGGAGGTAGTGGAAAAGATTTTCTGCAAATGGGGACAGCCTTGTTGTGACCTTTTTGCAACATTGATGAATGCCAAATGCACAGCTACTTTGCCCTTATCCTCCCTCCAGGGGAGTCACCAAGGGATGCACTTGTCCACAATTGGCCCTTGGGTCTCCTCTATGCCTTTCCTCCCTTTCCACTGATACCCAAAGTTCTTCAGAAAGCCAATCATTTGGGAAAGGACTTGATACTCATCGCCCCATACTGGCCTCGTCTAATCTGGTTCTCCTTCCTTGGCCTCATCTTCAGGAGGAGCCTTGGATTCTGGACCCAGTTCCAGACCTTCTGACTCATGCATCAGGAATGCTCCATCCTTCCCTTCAGACCCTGAAACTGACAGCTTGGCTGCGCCGATTCCAACCATAGCCAGGTTTCCTAACCTTTCTTCATCAGTGAAACACATTCTAATTTCTTCTCATAAGGCTTCAACAAGAAAAATATATAGAAGCAAATGAAAAAGATTCTCCTTATGGGCTTCTCATAACCATATTTATCCCTTTACTGCCCCAGTAAATTCCATTTTCGAGTTTCTAGCAAAATTATTCAATGAGGGTGCAGCTGCAGCCACCATAAGAGTCCAACTAGCAATGATTTCTAGTTTCCATATCGATGAATCAGGTCTCAGTGTAATGTTTCATAGGCTGTGCAAAGCATTCCTAAAAGGTACTCTGTTACTACAACCTCCTATCAGAGACCCCCCCCCCATTCACTATGGGACTTAAATTTTGTCCTCTCCTGTTTAATTTTTTCCCCCTTTTGAGCCAGCATCATTTTGCAAACTCAAGTTTCTGACATGGAAAACCATTCTTTTGGTAGCTATTACCTCTGCCAGTCAGAGCTACAAGCCTTGTCAATAAAGCCCTCCTATTTGCTTTTCTAGAAGGACAGGGTATCTTTAAGAACAAACCCTTCATTTTTGCCAAAAAATTTGTTCAGAATCTAATTTGAACCAATCTATAGAGCTTCCAGTATTTTACCCGAATTATGAAAATAAGGTGGAATACATGTTGCATCAGCTAGATGTGCATTGACAATTACACTTCTATTTACACAGGACTAAGAACTTCAGAAAATCTGACCAACTTTTTACATCTTTCTCAGATTCAAAGAAAGGTACCTCATTTTCTAAAGTGACACTATCAAAATGGCTTTCAGATTGCATAACCTATATCTATAAATCTCAGAATAGAGTTCTCCCCCAGAAGGTTAAAGCCCACTCTACAAGAGCCATTGCAACCTCCTCCACCTTTCTAGCTAGATTGCCATTTGATACTATTTGCGCTGCAGCGACATGGGCAAAACCACTTACCTTTATCATTACAAAGTCAATTTGGCCTCCAGGAACAGGGCTTATTTTGGCTCCACGATTCTGAAGAATATTCTCCCTTGAGCCACCCAAGAAAAATGGTGCTAGGGACACTGTCCCATCCTAGTAAGAATGAAGGTGAGATCAGACAACAACACATAAAGGAGTTATGTACTCATCATAATGTTCTATGTGTGTTGTCCATCTCCGGCTTCATTCTTACATCCCACCCTCCTTTCCCCCAGACAGTTTTTACTCCTGGAAGACTGAGTTGCTACAATGGGACATCATGGTTCTCTGACCTTTTTGACTGCACTCTGAGACATTATAAAAGTAATTGTTTCATTATTATTATTATAACTGCAAACAAGATCTGGGAGACATTCCTAGAGCATGCTTGGATAGGGTTTTTTAGCCATGAGCTAGTGGAAGACCTCAAGCTTGCATATAAGGCCGAGTTGGATCCGAGGATCAGATCTAAACCCATCCTAGTAAGAATGGAGGTGGAGACAGACAACACTCATGCAACATTATGGTGAGTACATAACTCTTTTTTGTATCATTTTCAGATTCAAAATTGGGCAACTCAGTCTGTAAAATAACATTAGCTAAATGGTTGACTGATTGTATTAGTTTTTTCTATAACAAATGAAATTGGGCATGCCCTTACCCAGGACACCAAGAGCACATTCCATGAGATCTATGGTTGCCTCTTCAGTATTCTTGTCCAGACCTTGTCTAGATGATATTTGTACAACTGCAACTTGGGCCAGTCCTCATACTTTTTTAGAGTCCTCCTGGGTGTTGCATTTAACATTTTACCTTAAATGAAGACAAGGCACTTCTTCCTCTCTTTCAGTGGTATTTATTACACACGTGAGGGAGCCTCATGGAAAGTACCAGGGAGACTCCCCGGACAAAGGAATGCATAAGCTTATATAGTGGTGATACTGTTGACAGTACAAAAATATAAACTAGACCAATTAAATTAGTACAAAAGACAATTAAACAATCCATGGTTTACCCGTAGGCTTAAAGCAGTTCACATTATTACATCTCTAGGCAGAGAAAGAAAATTGGATACACTTCCATATAAGGCACATTTCCTGCTTTCAAGCAGGCTCCTGTTTTTCAGTGCTTTCCACTATTCACAGTTTACTCAGAGTTCACAGTACAAAGTTTATCTCAATGCATACAGATTGTCCCATACTCAATTTCCTTAAGCACATACTTTGGCCATTCATATTCTACAATTCCCCATTTGATGATGTGTAAGCATCACCATTTAGTCGATCATACATTTGCCCTAAATCTAACATAACCATGTGGCTGGTTCCTTCAACATTGTCACACATTTTTATTTTATCATCCATATTCATAACTGCAGGCATATAAAACTTTGGCATCTTTTTAGTAGTCTTAAAAGACATTAATTTCAAAATTAATGCTTTGATTAAAAATACAACATGAAAAGCAATAAGAGCTAATGCTGAGATTAATAAAATTAACTTCAATAGTCCACCTCCCCAACCAGAGAACAGGTTGGTTAACCATGCCCACGTTGAGTTATCGGCCTCCTTGGCCTTAGAGAGTTCGGAGACTCTCTGAATGAGTTTGAGATGACTTTCAATTTCGTGCTGATTGTCAGGAATAAATGTACAGCACTCCTCCTGGATTAAAGTGCAATTTCCGCCTTTTGCCGCTAGGGTGAAATTGAGAGCCATACGGTTTTGAAGGACTACAGCTCTCATGGCAGTTAGTTCATCAGTCACTAGTTCTAAAGCAGAAAATGTGGCATTGCTTAATACTTCAAGCAATTTAGATGGTTTTCTCAGTTCCCAAATTGATTTTACTGCTCCATATGCTGGAATTATACCAGTCCACGATATGACATCATCACCCAAGTCCATATGAGATAGTCCTTTGGTGCCAACATGAGCTAAGTCATGATGATAAATCCATGAAGCGTCAATTTGGCCTACTGGATTGGTAGGCTTTTTGACCTTTGGAACATTCTGAATTTTTCCTTGAGGTAAAGCAGATGTATGTCAGATGGCTGGGACTGAATAACCTAAGAAACAGCTACCAGACCAGTTTTCTGGTAGCCATTTATAGGCTCTTCTACCACACACAAAGTAGCAATTTTCCACCTTAGTGGTGATATTACTATTTATATAACCTTGTTCAGAATGAAACACCTTCTTATCGATAAATCCCAGCTGTTGGTATAGAACAGAATTATTTCTTACCTCTTCATATGTTTTATGCACCAGTTCACAAAATGAATCGTAGGTTGTAATATACAGTATGAGGAGTTATTATTACTGTAGGGAACTTTCACATTACAAAAACTCCATCCTACCTTGACTTTACCAAATTTCTGAAAACACACAGTTCCATTTTGATGGTTAAACAGATGTAATGCTATCCTGTCTTTTGAAGTGATATTTGAAGTGTCATAGATCAGATTCGTCCAGGTTTCATTATCCCCTAAAGGGACTGTACTTAGCATCAATTCCCCATGAACAGTAGGTAAAGCAGTACAGATCCAACAGTCAGAGACATTGAGGGATGATGCATAGGCAAATTTAATAGCTTGGTATGTGTTGAAAAGTGGATGCCAAATAGCTTGCTTGGTGTGATGTGTCGATGGAGCAGGAAATAAAAATGGCCACATTAAAAATAACAGTACAACAAGAATGATCATCAAAATGGCTGTCCAATATTTTTGTGGAAATGGTTGTTGAGTCTGCATAGTGTCAAGAGTTTGGAATTTTCCAAAAGGGTAAATGTTAGGCATAGTCAGGTACTGGAACAGTTCTACTTCAAGTACGAGTAGCAATGGGAGGAGAATCTGGAGCTGAAAAAGGTAAAGGTTGTTAATCTTCAGACGGCACAACTTTTTTGATGTGTGAAATGAGGATCCAGGTTGGAGATCCTCGCAGTCGCACAGCAGATGACGTTTTCAGAAGAACCAGAAAGGGCCCCTTCCAGCGTGGCTGGAGCGCTGTTTTTCTAGAGAAGGATTTAACATAAACCCAATCCCCTGGTTGTAGGGCGGATGACAGAAAAGGATCTGGAAGATGTTGAGCGGCTGCTACGTATCGGTAGTGAAACTGTAAGAAAGAAACAAGAGATTTGCAGTACAAAAGAATATCATTATCAAATGCATCATATTCAGAAACGGGTGGTGGTGGTATCATGAGCATATGCAAAGGGCGACCCATGAGAATTTGATGTGGAGAAAGACCCTTAGTAGGATGCGGTTGTGACTGCATAGAAAGTGAGGCTAGTAGTAAGGCCTGCATCCAAGTTAGGCCTGTTTCTGAAGTGACTTTAGCAAGTCTGGTTTTGAAGGTCTGGTTCATGCGTTCAATATTACCTGATGCCTGTGGTCTATACGGACAATGAAATTTCAAAGTAATGCCTAGCATTGTACACAATGATGCAACTGACTTAGCAGTAAAATGCATTCAGAGTATATTTGACAAGGAACACCAAAACGAGGTATCAATTCATAACACAATTTTTTTGCAACTGAAATAGCATCATTTTTAACACACGGGTAGGCGTCTAACCACCCTGAAAAAAATATCAACAATAGTCAAAACATATTTAAAATGAGTACAAGGTGGGAGTTCAATAAAGTTCCACTGTAAAGCACAAAATGGTCCCATTAGTTTTGGCACCGGTTGAGCGAGAGCCAAAGTGCCCATTGAAATGTTATGCTGTAAACAAATGGAGCACATGCTCAAAAAATGTTGCGCTGAAGCAGAAAGTCCTGGGGCAAACCAATCCTTCTGGATTTGTTTGATTAATGCTTGTACCCTGACATGAGCTGGCAAATGATATGCTTTTATAAGAGAATTTAACATAGATGTAGGGCAAATTAATCTGCCATCAGGATGTTGCCAAATTGAATCAGAGCATTGTAAAAAACGAAGGGCCAGCCATGTTTTTTTCTTTCTGATTCCGATGCTTCACTTTGTAAAGCTTTCAAAACAGTAG
This sequence comes from Protopterus annectens, assembly GCF_019279795.1. Taxonomy (NCBI): domain Eukaryota; kingdom Metazoa; phylum Chordata; order Ceratodontiformes; family Protopteridae; genus Protopterus; species Protopterus annectens. The sequence continues at coordinate 1,979,101,322 of NC_056728.1, read as the reverse complement.
TGTCAAAAGTAACCGTTTGTAGTATAGGCTGCAGAAATTGTCCCTGAACAGTATGTGAAAGAGCAGCCTTCTTGGCAGCCCAGTCAGCCAAATTATTTCCCTTAGCTAGTAAGGAGTTATTAGACTGGTGAGCTGCACACTCAGCAACAGCAATTTTGGAAGGTAATAATAAATCCTGTAAGAGGTGATCAATATACAGGTAATTTTTAATTGGTGCCCCAGAGGATGTCAAAAACCCCCTTTCCTTTCATAAGGTACCAAAATCATGAACAACACCATGGGCGTAACATGAATCAGTATAAATAGTAACAGATCTGTCTTTGGCCATTTTACATGCATGTGAAAGTGACATTAATTCCGCAGCTTGGCAGAAGTGCCAGGTGGTAATTGTCCAGTTTGTAAAACTGCAGATGGCGAGCAGACTGACTATGCAGCCTGGAGTTCACCAAGATGAGATCGTAAACAGGATCCATTTACAAAAAGAACTAAATCAGGATTAAGCAAAGGAACATCTTGCAAATCCAACCTAGGAGAAAGAACAGTGTTAACTACAAGCACACAGTCATGCGGTTCGCCCTCATCACTAGTTGGAATCAATGAAGCAGGGTTTAGTGGTGGGCAAAGTGTAATTTGAACAGCAGGATTAGTTAATAAACTTAACTCATATTTAGTGAGGTGAGCATTAGAAAGATACTGTGTTTTTTTTTTTTAAAGTAACGCTTGCACCGCATGAGGTACTGCTAGTAAAGCATCATGTCCTAATGTGAACGGTGCTGCCATATCAATCAAAACAGCAGCGGCTGCCACTGCTCATAAAGAGGGTGGATAGCCAGAAGCAACAGGGTCTAACTGAGTGCTGTAATATGCTATAGGTCGATAGCATCCTGTGCGCGCTTGCGCCAGCAGGCCCAGGGCAGTTTTATTTCTTTCACAACAGAAGAAAACAAAGGGTTTAGAATATTCTGGGAGCCCTAGAGTAGGTGGGTTTATCAGTGCCATTTTAATAGCCTGAAAGACGTTTTTATATTCAGGGGACCAAAGCAGAGGGTCTGTGACCTCTTTTTTTAAAAGCTGTAACAGAGGGGCCGAAATTTTTGAAAACTTGGGCACCCACTGTCTATAATAACCTGCTAGGCCGAGGAATCCCCTGAGTTGTCTCTGAGCTAGAGGGCAGGGGGCAGTCTGGATGGAGGTAATTCTACTTGAAGTATTTGATGTGAACCCATAGAAATGATGTGTCCCAGGTATTGTACCTTTTCTTGACAGAACTGCAGTTTAGATTTATTTACCTTAAAACCTCATTTGGCTAAAAACTTTAAAAATAAAAGTGAGTCCTCAATACAAGACTGGGTATCTTGTGAAGCTATAAGAATATCATCTACATATTGGACCAATACTGAATGTGGTGGCAACTGTAAATCCTGCAGTTGTCTGTACATCTCTCTAGAGAATAGGGTTGGAGATTTTACATATTCTTGGGGTAGTTGGGTCCAAGTATACCGTTGGCCTTTATAAGTGAATGCAAACAAATACTGACTATCTGGATGTACTGGGATAGAGAAAAAAGTTAATGAGATATCTATAACCATAAAACAACGTGCTGTAGGGGGAATGCAACTTAAAATCGTGGCTGGGTTTGGTACGATTGGGAAAACAGGCAAGACAGCTTTATTGACTTCTCGCAAGTCTTGCACAAATCTGTAAGCTTGTTTACCAGGTTTCTTTACTGGTAGATTTGGAGTATTACATGGACTTGTTGTAGGTACTATAATTCCTTGTTGTACCAAGGCAGAAATGACGGGGCAATACCAGATGTGGCCTCTACCGTCAAAGAGTACTGTGGTACCCGAGGTAACTTTGCTCTGGGTTTTAATGTTCTTTTTACAGGAGTGCCTGAAATCAGAAACCCAACATCATTATCATGAGTGGTCCATAGATGAGAGGGTAATGAATTTAGATGCTTATTCTTATTGAGGTCAGACTGCATACACATTGTTTGCAGTGACATTTTCATCTAAAGTAGCCAAAATACTATCTTGTTTATCTGAAGGTACTTGTAAATATACTCCTTCAGCTGTGCAGAAGATGATTGCTCCCATCTTACAGAGCAAATCTCTTCCCAATAAATTCAATGGTGCTGAGGGCCCTACTAAAAATGCATGATTGTCTTGTAAAGGTCCCAAAGTTACTGGGACTGGGACAGTTTCAGAATATTCAGTAGGAATGCCAGAAACATCTACCCCTCTAGTTATGTTGCTGGAGAGGGGGACATTTATTGCTGCTTCGCCAGCTAACATAGATTTGGTAGCTCCAGTGTCAATCAAAAATGGGTATGGTTTATTTTTAACAAGTAACATAACATGTGGTACATCTTGATCCACAGGGATGAAGGGGCACAACTGCTGTTGTCTGTGTTCAGGGAACCTTTATTGTGATGGCTGCCGATTGGATGGGGTCCAATTAGAATTTCACTGAGGTGACGTATCAGTGGGTGGGGCAGGTCGCTCAGCCAGATACGGACATTCATTTCTCCAATGGCCTACTTGGCCACAATTGAAACCCCCTGTCTGATTATTATAGCTTTGGGGTGGGGCTGATCGATTTTCCTGCCAGTTTTGTCTATTTTGGTTTCCAGCCCATTGACGTCCACCTCTCCCTCTTCCCCATCCTCATCCTCAAAGGCTTCAGTGAGACGATTTAAATACTCATTCACAGGTTCGTTCTCTTTTTGAAGAACTGACTTAATTTTGGACCAGTTGAGTGTGGGTGGAATTATCACTGTAACAGTATCTACTATTCGCTGTCTGACTGCTTCAAACACATTATCTCCTTGTGCATCATGTTTTGGAATCGGAGTAGGGACATTAGCATGGTCCCAAATCTGTTTGATCAGATCAGCCGGTACTGCGTACTGAAGAACTGCCCTGACTTCTTCTATTGTAGGATTTTGTAAACAAATATGTCACACCAGCACACACTGGAACTTAGCTGGATTAGTATGAATAGGCGGTAACAATTTGGTAATGGCTTGAAAATCAACCGCCGACCATGCCCTAGGTACTACAACGGTCGGTGGTTCCTGTGCATTTCTAGCATGGGCTGGGTTAGGTACCTCCCTCAAAGGTAACAATCTGTTGTCATCTGACACTCCGATCCTGAATCTGGATTAAATTTATCTGGCCCAAAATACCCATCCCCATTGTCAAATATAACGGGGAACTGGTCAAAATGCCTTAGTCAGTGTAAATGTCACTTCCCTTTACCTTTATAATAGGGTTTAGCTATAAAATACATTACAGTTTTTGCTTCTTTATGAGTCTTACTACGAGTTTTTGGTCCCTTTTGTGTAGCGCTTGTTTTTGGGTCAGATGCACTAGAGTGACTGTCCGCAGCTTGTTCTCTTTCTCTAGGGGTGGAATCTTTAGTGGTGGAATCCGGCTTCTGTACTTCCACTCTTTGTTGAGCGAGGGTGGGCTGATACTGTGGGGGTGCAATCAGTGGTGCAGTCAGTGGTGGGGGGAGCCAGGCATTATCGTCTTCTGACGATTCAGTTATCTGCAATTTAACTAATTCCTTTACAGGATAAAGCCCCTTAAAGGGTGGGGTCTTCAAGCATTTACCGTTTACTACATCTAAATTACTAGAAGTTTGTTGTAATTCCCTCAGTTGCTCTTTTAATTTCTGCTGATTATCTTTTAAACTACTAATAACCAAATCCTTTTCTCTTTATTTCGCCTCTGTCATCCAATCATTAAATGCTTCCCAGCACAACCTTGGCATTCTTCTCCCTTTTTTCTTTAACTTTCCTTGGAAATTAAGCAAAATATTTTTATTAAAACTACAATTTTCTGGAAAGACGAGTTTACCATCACCCTCAGTGAGGGCGACCCACTGACTTATAAACATACAACTGTCCCGGGACACACGAAAATACATATAACCAGCTGGTGTACCTCTTTCTGGCTCTTTTATGGTTCCCACACTCACTCCCATTTTCACACAATAAGCTATACTGTATTTTACAGATGTAGCTATGACATTTTGTAAACGTTGTTTTCCCCACTCTCGTATCTCCTTTCACTCTTATGTCGCCAGTTTTTTGTTTTAACCCTCTCTTATACTACATAATCAATAGCAGAAAGAAAAAAAATGCATGCCGCTTACCTCAAAACAACTGAATGAGAGAAATTATTACATTTCTATAAAATTAACAACAACAAATTTTAAAGCAGGCAAGTACAGGAAATGAAAGAAACACTGCCAGAACAGAAATTTCTGTCATGGGCCCTTTTACTAGCAGTATTTCGTTCAATCCCCAACTACTGCAGCTGTTTTCAATTCAGATCCGAGTAAACAGCACCAATTGTTGCATTTAACATTTTACCTTAAATGAAGACAAGACACTTCTTCCTCTCTTTCAGTGGTATTTATTACACATGTGTGGGAGCCTCATGGAAAGTACCAGGGTGACTCCCCGAACAAAGGAATGCATAAGCTTATATAGTGGTGATACTGCTGACAGTACAAAAATATAAACTAGACCAATTAAATTAGTACAAAAGACAATTAACCAATCAATGGTTTACCTGTAGGCTGAAAGCAGTTCACATTACTACATCTGTAGGCAGAGAAAGAAAATCGGATACACTTCCATATAAGGCACATTTCCTGCTTTCAAGCAGGCTCCTGTTTTTCAGTGCTTTCTACTATTCACAGTTTACTCAGAGTTCACAGTACAAAGTTAATCTCAATGCATACAGATTGTCACGTACTCACTTTCCTTAAGCACATACTTTGGCCATTCATATTCTACATGGGGTTTTTAGGTAGCTGGAGACTCTTGTCATAGAGGTTGAGGAATGAATGAAAATTGACAACATCAGATAGAGAAGTTATGTACTCACCATAACATTCCATCTGTGTTGTCCATTTTCATTTTTACTCAACTACCCTCCCACGAACCCCCTCCTAGTCATTCTTTGGAAGGATCGAGAATGTGAAGGAACCTTATTCCTATCTTGGAGTCCCAGTTTGTCCTGGTCATGTTGATATTGCTATTCTTTGGCAATGCTTTTTGGATATAAAGGGCAGCAAACAAGATCTGAGGTACATTAGGGACTAGGGCACTATGGGAAAGAGAGGAGCTTGAAAGCTTTCAGTGATCCACCAGCTAGTAGAAGCTGCCGAGTCGAATATGAGGATCGGATCCAATCCCAAGGGTTGAGGAAGAATGAAAATGGACAACACAGATGGAACGTTATAGTGAGTGCAACACTTCTTTTTTGGGGGAGTATAATGAGCTGGCAGACTTTAAAAATTCCCTATAGAGTACTCTGCAGAATATTGGGTGAACAAATGGGTGTAACAAAGAAAATTATTTTTTGAGCTAGGATACAGGAACTGAATTGTCCGGACATTGTAAGGCCTTGTTTAGCTTAATTCTGATGGCTGCCAAAAATATATATATATAATTACTAGAAAATTGAAGTCACAGTCTAAACAAACTGTATATGAAGTAGTGAATATTGTAACAGAGATATAAGAATTTGAAATGGGATCTTTAGAAAAGGGTATGAATAAATAACAGAAAAATGTAATAAAAGCAAAACAACCAGCAAATCAGCCACCAAACTCAAAGCTTGTCGAAGAATATGTTTAATACCAAAAGTAGATTAAAAACATCCACAGTTTAGTGCTTTCGTCTGTAACACTAAGACATCATCAGAACTGTGAATGTACTGCTTGTGGAAGCTGTTTTAAAACTTAAGTGCAGAAGACACACCTCCCATGTAAACCAATCACAACATGTTGTTGCTGAAATCAGTGTGAAACAGGAAAAAATAAAGTAACAACACTAAAAATAAGTCAAAACTTTTAAAACCTGAACAAAAACACATAAATACAAACTAGGCAAAAAATAACTAAACAAAAAATGTTTGATGAAACACAAAATCATATTTTGCTGGCTCTCCTTTTTAGTTCACTGCTTATAGAAATACTGTCATTTAAACTGGGAAAATCCAGCTTAAGCTGCCATGTCATCTCCCGGTGAAGCAGTTTGTTCTGCAAGTCCCCTACATAAGGGGAATTTTGTATTTGTTCAAGAACTAGAAATGTAAACTTGGTGAATTTGTCACAAACAATGGAATGCCTGGCCAGTGCACTTTTACTGTCCTTATGGTGAATACTGTAAACATACTGATAGATACGCTTATTCAAAGCATTCTTATTTTTTTCCCACATAGAAAGTGGGACAAGATGCACATGTAGCCAGGTAAATAATTCTTTGAGAAAAGCAATTGTAAGCTCCACCATGCACAAAAGAATCAAATCTACTTAAAAGGGTGCCATTGTAACAAGTGTTTATGTAAGGGCACTGATGACAATGCCCACATTTCCTGGTAGATAAAAATCCCTTATGATGATCAATAGGTTTCTCAAGAATGAATTTTTTGTTAGATTTATTTTTATAGGTAAAAGATGGTGGTGTAGAAAAAAACTCTTTGATGCTTTCATCACATTGTAGCATAAACCAGTTGTTCTGCAAAATCTTTTCAATGTCCTTGACAACCAAAGTGTAATGCAGGACCATATTAGTTTGGCCATTAAATCCTGTTTGATTGTCTTTCTTGTCGAGCTGATTCAGCCCTTTCTTGATGATGGGGGCATATGTAGTGTTTCTCTCTGCCCATATCTCATCTCTGATTGAATCCAGAAGTGTGTGTGTGTGTGTGTGTGTGTGTGTGGGGGGTAGCCATAGTCCAAAAACATGGATCTTAGAATGTTGAATTGTTCAAGACACACTACGTCATCCGAGGTCAACCGAGAGGTTATGATAATTGATTTTTTACTACCCCCCCTTTTGATGGAAGGGGTGGCAACTGGTGAAAAAAAAAAGAAATGTGTTATACTAAGTGGACTTCCTGTAAATCCTGGTAGTGAATTCTTCATTAACTCCTTTTTTATGTCAATGTCAAAATAATTAATCTGGTCACGTTCAAAGAAATATGTGAACTTTAAAAAGGAGGTGCTGGCTTGTAACTGTAGTATGAATTCTTCAAGTTCATCGACACTTCCTAACCAAATGATAAATAGATCATCGAGGTATCTGAAGTAGCCAGCACATTTGGAAAAGAGGGGGAGTTTAAAAAGTGATTCTAATTCCCATCTTAATAAGACAGCATTTGCAAACATGGGGGCGCATGTTGTCCCCATAGCCCCTCCAAGAGTCTGCTTGTAAAATTCACCCTTAAAGGTCAGAAAGTTCTTGTTCAACACTAAGTCCATGAACTCACTAACCAATTCATAATCCATTTCAGAAAGTAAGACAAATCATTTTATAATCTCTCCAAACCACTCCAACCCCAGGTCATGAGGTATTACTGTAAATAAACTTTGTACATCACAAGTAACCAAAAGGAATTCATCTTTTGCTATATTCCCTTCAGTTTATCCAGAAGGTCCCATGAGTCTTACACCCAGTACTGAAGGAAATGATCTACAGAGCCCTAGGGTTCCAAACAATATGCAAGTTGCATCTACATCTAATGTGAACATGTTAGGAGCTAGACCTTAGGTGTCTAATAACTCTTTTCCAGTTCTCCCAGTTCCGGTGAAGAAGAAGGTTCAACAGTTGAAACAGTCACCATATTACCTGGGCCCCAAATGACGGAAAACTTCAGTATGACTACAAATGGTGACTTTCATGCTTATAACTGTGATGTTGATAATTTTTCCAGTACTGTCTTAACCAAAGCAGAGCTTTATGTTTTAAATAGGGGTTTAATGTTTGTCCCTAGTATGGGTTAATATTTAAGTGATTTAATTATTGAACTTAGGCTGTTTGGTAGAAACCTTGAGTTAAAGAAAATGTTTGGCAATAATGATGTAATGCAAACTACTGAATCCAGAGAACCTAGTATGTTTAACCCTCCCTTAAGCCCAGTAGTTGAAACATTTCTCAATACTTGTGAAGCAGATTTGATGCAATTTTTTAATAATAAACAGCGACATTCTTCTTCTTTTTGCTTTTCTTTAGGGGTCGCCACAGTGGAACTCCAGTCCACTAATGATTGGCAGTAGAGTTTTATGTGCTGGCTTGCTGGGCCTAACGCACAACCTTCCATGAAGGAATGCCCGTTCACACATGTTGCCACACAGAAGACGCTCTAACTGAGGATCGAACGGGCAATGTCTAACTGTGAGGCGACAACGCTACCGCAGCACCACCACCAAGGAACAACAGCAGGTATTGCAGTCATTAATAGCCAATACTGATATTAACATAAAGCCAGCTGACAAGGGAAGGGCAGTTGTGATGAGTACTGACTTTTATAACAATAAGGTTTTAGATATGCTTAGCGATAATACTACATATCAGCTCTTATCACCCTTGGAAGTAACAATGATTATTAATAGGGTGAAGCATGATTTTTTAAACTTAAAAAGTAGCAACCAGATCACGGAAAACACCTTTAGATTTTTGTGGGTGGAACACCCTGTAATACCAGTGTTTATAGCCTATCCTAAAATACATAAAGATATTCAGGACCCACCCCTATGTCCCATTGTTTCTGGTAGAGGGTGGGTCACAGAACATGCCTCCATCTGGATAGAATCTCAACTCAAGGGTAGCTTAAGCAAAATATCTAGAATTTTGAAAGACACAGTGAATTTTTAGCAGTCCCTACACTCTTATCTTAGTTTAATGACTGACAACAACAGATGTTTATTTGTAACATTGGATATAAATAGCTTATTTACAGTCATTTCTAAAGACTATGGGTTAATGACCATAGAAAGAATTGGTTTAACACCTATTCAAGTTAATAGGATCATTGTATTGTTGAATTGTGTTTTAAGTAACAACATCTTTATGTCTGAGAAACACAAAAATCCAGGCAGAGTGGCAAACCCAACTAGTCCAAGTGCAGTGACCTGATAGCCAATAAAGGAAAGTAGAGTGAAGGTAATCCACGTAGAGATCTTTATTCACATCAAATGGACAAAATGATATAACAAGCACTTTCGCTCAGCATCTTTATGTCTGCCGATGGTATATATCACCAGAATAGGGGGGTAGCCATGGGCACCCCCAGTGCAAACTCATATGCCAACCTCGTGTTGGCATATTGGGAGAATCAAGTTATATTTGACAGCAATATGTTTAGATGGCAGCAACAACTGAAGTACTATACACGTTTTGTTGATGACGTGTTTTTATTATGGGAAGGTACTAGTGGTAAGTTATATGACTTTGTAGCCTACTTGGAGACAATAACAGATTTTTTTAAGATTTAAGGTGACCTATTCTGATAGCAGTATAGATTTTCTTAGATGTTTGTTTAACTAGAAATGATCATGATGTAATTGACACCATGATGTATAGGAAGGACTATTGGCGCAATACGCTTTTACCCTACGACAGCATGCATCCTAGGCATGTGTTTGATAATATAACTAAGGGTCAGTTTTACAGAATATCTAGGCTATGTACAAATTAAATGTGTTTTAAACAGAAGTCACTAGAGTTAAAGCACACTTTTCATGAGAGAGGCTGCATGGATGATAGAATAAACTTAGCCTATCAGGAATGTACTAACAAAAGATGAACCAAGGTTAAACCTTGGTTTTCTGGTGATACAACAGATTACCAGAATAATACAGGGAGTTTGAAACAACCTTTAAGAGTAACTTTGAAGTATAGTAACAACATAGGAGGTATTTGTGATATCATCAGGAAAAACTGGGGTATATTACACACAGATGATAGACTAAAAGAAATTATAACTCACAAACCACTGTTCTGTTTTAAACAAAATAAAAACTTAAAAGATCTGTTATGTAATGAGATATCCAGGAGATGTAACAATAATATTGCACGTCAGGGAACTTTCCCATATCAACATTGCAAAGCCTGTAAATATATTAGGAAGAAGAATTTATTTATTCATCCTCTTACTAGTAAACAATATTCATTTGCATCATATGCAGATTGTCATACAACAGATGTTGTCTACTTAGCTCATTGCAAGGATTGCTAGTCATTCTATGTGGGTAAAACCAACTGTAAATTAAAAAAATGCTCCAAAAAAAGTTGCACTCTATAAACTTACAAGCGAAAAAAACAAAACAAACCAGGTACTAAATAGGACACCAACTTTAATGAAGTGCTTTTTGTCCAACCAATTTGTTGGACTTCTTCAGATATTATCGTAAATTAAAAAATAGAATACTGCAGCATTTGTCAGCAATATGTACAGATAATACCCACAATGCTTTATATCAGCATGTAAGTGAACATACTGGGCATACCTTTGATTTTATGGTGCTACAGACTGTTAAGTTATCCAGGAGAGGGGGTGACATAGGCAATTTGACAGAATACTATGAAAGTAAATGGATTATAGAGATGTGTGCACACAGACCACCTGGGATGAATGGGGTTATTCCCATTAAACCCGCCCTCAAGATGAGGAGGGCCCAATATTGACTGTGATTGGCTACTTTGTGTTTTAAATGTGATTCAGTTTATTTGTGAATTGTCTGATGAAGGATATTTTACCCGAAAGCGCTTACGTTGAGTGTCTTAATAAATAACTGGTAATGTGAAGTTGTTCTATCTCGCCATTTTGTTCTTACACGTGGGTTCGGAGCCAATCTCTCGGCTCCGAGTTGGCCACTTTTCAAGCCCAAACTCTCAGAGAAGCTCGAGACCCAGTATATATCCCATGATGCTCTACTGTAAACCCCAGATCTAGTTTGCCGCTGCAACGGATCTACAGACTCATCGGAGGAAGCTTGGGCCAGTGTTTATTTTTTTCTATATTTAGGAATATTTCAAAAATATTTTCTATTAGCTAGTGTTATAGTAATTAAAATAATAGTTTAGTTAGACTTAGCGTGCCATCTTCGACCCATCCCTCGACCCATTCTTCAAGGTTATCTGATGTGGACCTGGACCGCTTGGTTAAGAGATTGCTAGAGAACCTGGCCCTGGCCACTCGGCTTCGAAGCCTGAAATTCCAGCTCTACTTTCTACTCTTCCTCATCCGAAGCCAATTGAACTCTCGGAGCCAGGGGAGACAGAACTGATGTTGGTAGAGCCCTCAGAGCCGAGGTTCGTTACAGCTCCTTCGGCTCCATCGATCTTGATATCCTCGGTCCCGACCGTGGAGTCTCGGAGCCGACACTACCTCGCTGGCTCTGGGGTGGAGAGTCGGACTGAGACTTCAGTTTTAACCCCTCCTCTCAGGGCTTCGGCACAGTTGAGTTTGGCTCCATCCTCTCGGTCTCAGCTCGGGGAGGGCTGCCAGCCTCTTCGGAGCCAACAGACTTCTCGGACTGGGATTCTGGTGCCTTCGATGCCATGAGAAAGGTCATGTCTTCTAAGACCACTACCTCCTTGAATCTTTCTTCCCCTCCCCCTAAAGGGCCTCATTCTATCTCTTCCCCACAGGTCCCTATCAAGCATCGAGACCCAGAGCCTCAGGTATCCCCAGTGGGCGGCCCCCCCTCTACATGGACTTCACTGGATGCTCCCACCAATGAAGTACCTAGGAAGAGACTGTGCAAGAGGAGGCACTTGGATTCCCCACAGGAATCCCTGACATTGGATACCGACTTGGAGGAATCAGAAGGGTCTCCTCGATCCCCCTCAGAGGATGTCTCATTTGCAGACATATTGGAGATCTTAAGGCAGAGGGGTGATTGGCAGTCCCTTGCCCCTACTGAGGATGAGTCAGTACTCCTGCAGGCCTTTGGGTCTCAACCATCCACCTCCTGGGTTACTCCTCCCTTCGATGAACTAATGGATCTGGTTGCTCGAAGGGCGTGGGAATCCCCTGATTCAGTGGAACCGGTCCCTCGGAGGCCCAACAAATTACTTCCCCTGCTGACAAGGCCTTTCTTACCAAGGGAGTCCCAGTTGATGCCATGGTGGTGGCGGCAGCCACCAAGAAAGAGATGTCGGAAACCACTTCTTCTGTCCATCCTCCTAATAGGGATTCTAGGATGATGGACAGGTATGGGAAATGCATATTTAATTCTGCGGCTTTTTCCATGAGATCGCTCAACTACCTGACCCATTTTACCCGCCTTCAATGAGATCTCCTTAAAGATCTGGGAGATACTCTACAGGATAACACAGCTGATGCAGTTTCTGAGAAAGTCACTGCACAACTCAACACCCTCAATTCTATAGTCAACTCATCCATGCGGCTCATTTCATATGCCGCTGATGGATCGAGTAGGGTGGCAGGTTCAGCGATAGCTCTTTGGAGACAGTCCTGGATGTGCCTTTCCTCCTTTGTGGAAGCCTTCAAGTCTTCCTTCGTCAATATTCCATTCTATGGTTCCGCCTTGTTCGGGCCTAAAGTGAAGGAGACACTTTCTAGGTGTGAACAAGAAGGAAAGACTCTGTCTGCTGTAGGAGTCTGTTTTTCCACTCCAACTAGACTGTACCCCAAAGGACAACGAAGTGGAAAAATGTGGTTTCGAAAACCCCAAGGAGCTTTCCAGAACACACCTACGGATACCCCCTCTAGGGGCAGAGGAGGGGGTAAAAACGGAAGACACCATCCATACGGCAGAGGGGGTCTGCAAAATCAGGGTGACAGAGAGCAGTTCTCTGGTAAGCCCTATCAGCGTTCCTGAATGGAAGCTCAGCTGTCCTTCTCTGGAGGCGATCGGGGGTTGCTTGGCTTTATACCCAAATGCCTGGCTAAACATTACAATGGATTCTTGGGTAAAAAGCATAATTTCCAGAGGTTACTACATTCCCTTTACAAAATTCCCTCACATATCTACAAGTATTCCAGATGTTCCACCCAGTCTGCGAAAACTAGCAGCCATAGAGATTCAAAACCTGCTAGACAAAAGAGTCATCCAGCCAATCCCAGTGGACCATAATGGATCCGGAACTTACTCAAGGTTCTTTTTAGTTCCCACAGTCAAAAACCACTTATAAAACCAAACCAAAAAAGCGAACAGGAAACCAACCAATGGAAAAAATGCAGGGAACTCCAAGAAATAGCGTAGTAGAACCTCTTTATTAACCGCTTTCGTCCGTGGACTTCTTCAGAATACAAAATATTTAAAAAAACCAAGCATTTAAATACACTCTATGAGTCATCAAGCAATTAATCAATTATCAATTAACTAAAAATAGTCCTAATTAATTAAAAATGGGGAGGCAAAAGCTTTACTTAAAAAAGGAAGAAAAATGGCTTTTATCAATAGCTAATTTACTGTTTTTTAAAAAACATTTAATATTAATAGACTCATTTAAGCCAGGATGTTTGTCAGCTTTCAATTTAATTTGCCATAATGTCTCCCTTTGCTCAACAAAATTCTTAAAATCTCCCCCTCTAATATCTGGTTTCACAACTTCAATAACAGTAAATAAAAATTTTTTAAAATTGTTACAAACAAGAGAATGCTTGAACAATGCATTGTTTTCGTCATGGGTTTTCATATTATAAATGTGTTAACAGGTCCTTTTGCTATTATAGTTATTGATAGTATTGATGAGACTTTTCAGGTGCCCGAGTATGTCAATTGTGGTACAAAAGGGGTAGTTTATGTTAGTTTATGTAGTACCTGTCCAGCTTTTTATGTTGGAATGACCACCAGGAGTCTTAAAACCCGTATCCGTGAACAAATTTATAATATGAAAACCCATGACGAAAACAATGCATTGTTCAAGCATTCTCTTGTTTGTAACAATTTTAAAAAATTTTTATTTACTGTTATTAAAGTTGTGAAACCAGATATTAGAGGGGGAGATTTTAAGAATTTTGTTGAGCAAAGGGAGACATTATGGCAAATTAAATTTAAAGCTGACAAACATCCTGGCTTAAATGAGTCTATTAATATTAAATGTTTTTTAAAAAACAGTAAATTAGCTATTGATAAAAGCCATTTTTCTTCCTTTTTTAAGTAAAGCTTTTGCCTCCCCATTTTTAATTAATTAGGACTATTTTTAGTTAATTGATAATTGATTAATTGCTTGATGACTCATAGAGTGTATTTAAATGCTTGTTTTTTTTAAATATTTTGTATTCTGAAGAAGTCCACGGACGAAAGCGGTTAATAAAGAGGTTCTACTACGCTATTTCTTGGAGTTCCCTGCATTTTTTCCATTGGTTGGTTTCCTGTTCGCTTTTTTGGTTTTCTTTTTAGTTCCAAAGAAAACAGGGGACTGGAGGCCCATATTATGACCTCAGCAAACTCAACACCTTTGTCAAGAAGGAAAAGTTCTGGACGGTCACGCTTCAATCGATACTTCCGTTCCTAGAAATGGGCGATTGGATGTGCTCTATAGATCTCAAGGATGCTTACTACCACATCAAAATGGCCAGATCATCCAGAGATCACTTGCAAAACAACTGCCCATGTTGCACGAGATTCTGTTAACGAATCTTTGCAAGTAGGATCTCAATTGGTGGCTGAACAGTGACCAGATAGTAGTCGGACGTCCCCTTGTTCTTCCCCAACCCACAGCCACAGTGACCACGGATGCTTCCCTGATAGGGTGGGGGGGGGCTATTTCAGGGAAAGACTGTCCAAGGTATTTGGTCAAGCATGGAATCACATTTGCATATAAATGTCCTGGAGCTGAGAGTGGTGTTCCTGGCATTGCAACACTTTCATGACTGTCTTCCTCCAGGGACAATTGCAATTCAGACGGACAACAAGTCAGTAGTCTGGTACATCAACAAGCAAGGGGGAACCAGATTGTATCCCTTATGCCGAGAGGCCCTAAGAATTTGGCAGTGGGCTGTATCCACAAGGCGCTTTCTAAGAGCAAAGCACATCCAACATGATAGCAGACAAACTGAGCAGGGCCATCCTGTTGCCTCACAAGTGGTCCCTCAAACAACATGTGGTGGACAAGATTTTCCACAGGTGGGGCCAGCCTTGCTGCGATCTGTTTGCATCTTCGATGAATGCCAAATGCAGAAGCTACTTTGCCCTTTATCCCCCACCAGGGAGCAACCCGAGGGATGCGCTTGTACACAATTGGCCCCCGGGCCTCCTGTATGCCTTCCTGCCAATTCCCCTAATTCCCAAATTCATACAGAAAGCCAAAAGTCTGGCCTCGTCAGATTTGGTTCCCCTTCCTGCAGAAGTATCGAGTGGAAGAACCATGGGTTCTGAACCCAGTGCCAGACCTTCTGACTCATTCGTCGGGAGTTCTTCATCCCTCCCTCATCTCCCTAAAACTGAGAGCTTGGCTGCTCCAATTCCCATATTAGCCAGGTCTTAAGATTTGTCTCCCGTGGTCCAACATATTATAGTTTCCTCTCATAAACTGTCAACCAGGAAGCTATATAATAGCAAATGGAAATGATTTGTTCACTGGGCTTCTCACCACGACATTGACCCATATGTTGCACCTACTCATACCATATTAAAGTTCTTGTCTTCCTTGTTCTATGATGGCGCAGCAGCTGCTACCATAAGGGTTAAATTGGCTGCCATTTCCAACTTTCATGTAGGGTTTAACGGGTCTAACATCATGTCCCACAGACTATGTAAGGCCTTTTTGAAAGGGACCCACCATCTCAGACCTCCTATCAGACACCCTGTCTCTCCCTGGAATTTGAATCTTGTTTTATCCCAATTGATGCTTACCCCTTTCGAACCCACATCATCTTGTGATTTGAAGTTTCTGTCTTGGAAAGCAATATTTTTGGTAGCCATTACTTCTGCACGTAGGGTCTCTGAACTCCAAGCTTTATCTTCCAAGCCCCCATATTTGATCTTCCACCCTGATAGGGTGTCCCTCAGGACAAATCCTACCTTTCTTCCTAAGGTCTGTTCAGAAACTAACTTAAATCAGTCCATTGAGCTCCCAACCTTTTTTAGACACCATACCAACAGACTGGAATATATGTTATACAAGCTTGATATTCATAGACAATTGAGATTCTACTTGGACAGAACAAAAGACTTCAGGCAATCTGATTAACTCTTTGTCTCTTACGCAGAGAACAAGAACA
Source organism: Protopterus annectens (assembly GCF_019279795.1). Classification (NCBI taxonomy): domain Eukaryota; kingdom Metazoa; phylum Chordata; order Ceratodontiformes; family Protopteridae; genus Protopterus; species Protopterus annectens. The sequence continues at coordinate 1,979,085,318 of NC_056728.1, read as the reverse complement.
GTTCTGTGGTATAAAAAACCGCATTATCTAAGTGGTTTTCTGATTGCATTAAATTCATTTATTCCTCCACTAACCAGCCATTACCGACTAATGTCAAAGCCCACTCTACCCGGGCTGTTTCTACGTCATTAGCTCATGCAGCTTATTTACCCTTGGATATCATCTGTGCGACTGCTACTTGGTCCAAACCTCACACTTTTATCACTCATTACAAAGTGGACATGGCCTCCAGGGACAGGGCTTCCTTTGGTTCCACTGTGCTCAGTAATGTTCTCCCTTGAGCCACCCAGGATTAGGGTGCTTGGGACGCTACCCACGTGTAAGAACAAAATGGCATGATAGAACAACTTCACATAAAGAAGTTATGTCCTTACCATAACGTTCCATGTGAGTTGTTCATCTTACCTTTTTGTTCTTACATTCCCTCCCACCTTCCCCCTCCTGGTGAGAAAGATGGTTGCCTTGGTGGATCAGTTGGTCTTGTCAGCCTGTCTTCTTAAGACAAACTGTTTTTTTTCCTTTCTGCAAATCTATAGGTACCTAGATATGTAGGTACTGCAGTGCTGAATTTTTTAGGCTGTCTTCGGGTGCAGCGTACTAGATCTGGGGTTTACAGTAGAGCATCATGGGATATATACTGGGTCTCGAGCTTCTCTGAAAGTTTGAGCTTGAAAAGCGGCCGACTCGGAGCCGAGGGATCGGCTCCGATCCCACGTGTAAGAACAAAAAGGCGAGATGAGCAACTCACATGGAATGTTATGGTAAGGACATAACTTCTTTTTTTACAGCGTGGCGGTTCGAATTTTGTTACTACTTTCTAAATCTGGAAAAGAGGGAGAGTTTAAAAAGTGATTCTAATTCCCATCTTAATAAGACAGCATTTGCAAACATGGGGGCACATTTTGCCCCCATAGCCTGTCCAAGAGTCTGCTTGTAAAATTCATCCTCAAAGGTCAGAAAGTTCTTGTTTAACACTAAGTCCATGAACTCACTAACCAATTCATAATCTGTTTCAGAAAGTAAGCCAAATCATTTTATAATCTCTCCAAACCACTCCAACCCCAGGTCATGAGGTATTACCGTAAATAAACTTCGTACATCACAAGTAACCAAAAGGAATTCATCTTTTGCTGTATTCCCTTCAGTTTATCCGGGTCTACTTCAGATGTTCGACATTTCAAAACGCTGACTTTCATATGGCCGAGACCATATGATCGACAGTTTGAAATGTCGAACATCTGCTAAACAACATAAAACACACAAAAAGACTTCACTAACTGTGTTTAGCAAGGGGGGCAAGCCCCCCATGCACCCCCCACATGGGGGCTGTGCCCGCCACACTCCCTGCTACTTAAATATACACTGAGATCGCACTACAGAGCAGAAAAGGGAAATCTCCCAGTTCCGCACTGTATAGGGATTTCCGCTATACATGTTTGAACTTTCAAAAGTTTGATCATATGGTCTCAGCCATATGAATGTCGAACTTTTGAAAGTTCATTCATATGAAGGGGACCCGTTTATCCAGAAGGTCACATGAGTCTCTTATAATTTGTGGGAAGGAAACAAACAGGTTTTTCAATTTCTGGTCTATAAACCTGACCAGAGACTCTGTAACTATCCACTAGCAGCTACAATTGGACGTAAGGGGGGGGGGGGGGTCAGACAGATTGGAGTGGATTTTGGGAATACCAAAAATCTTTGGAATAATAGGAAAATCCACTCTAAGGAAGTCGTATAAGCCTTGTGGAATTTTATCAAATAACAGCAACTCGCCCAGTGCCACTTTAATGACGCTGTAGGATATATTGATTTAATTTGTGGAAACAGCACTGTACACACAATCATCATGCAGAAGATATAACATACGCCCAGAGCGGAGTAGTCAGCACTGTCCATAATAACCAGGCCCCCACCTTTGTCTGGTTTCATGCATCTAATATTGTAATTGTGTGTAAATTGTTGGAGAAGCTGTTTTTCTTTAACTGAAATGAAAAAATGTTGTTTGTATTGTTTTGCAACAGTGTGCATATTTCTTTTTCATATTGCTTCTCAAAAACATTTATGCCTGGGTGTAAAGGGGGATTTGGTGTACTTTTCCTCAAACTTGTCAGGGGTGTTACCACTAACTTCTCTCCCAAACAGTACTTGAAAATTAAGATTTCTGGTGAACAATTTTAAATCAAGGAGCGTGTCATCCACCCTGGCCCTAGTGGAGGGGATGAAGTTCAACCCCTTCAAAAACAAACTATGGTGCTCAGGGCCTATCACCATGTCAGTAAAATTGTAAATGTGATATTCAAAAAAAGAATTCATGCTTACAGTACCTGAAGGCAGTTATCATTGCTGATTCCAATTCATATGCCCTCTCTCATAGTTCCTTTTCTTCTTTGTCCTCCCCTGGGGATGGGGGTGGGGATGGGAGTACCCATGTAAATGATAGGAACAATACCTGCAGATAAATGTTTTGGAGGAGGAGTGAGGTTTAAGGGAAGGCAGGCCTTAGGCATAGGCCAACTAGGCAGCCGCCTAGGGCACTGATCTAGTAGGGGTGCTTTTCCAGTATTTATATGGTATAAGTAGACCAGGATGGGGGCACCAGGTGGTGTGGTGGAGGGTGCCGTGAAGCCCTTTTGCCTAGGGCACCAGTTGATCTAATGCCACTCCGCCAGATATTGATCAGTTTGTGTAACATTAGAATGATGATAATTGTGTAAATGTGAACATGTTAACATGGTTTGCTTTCTTTTATATAAACAGATGTTTGCCTGTGTCTTAAATGATAATCCAATAAAGATGTTAAAAAAAGTATACGTGCCCTTGTTTGTTATATTTTCCCTTCTAGGTCCCCCTGTTACAAGCTCCCTATTGCAGATCAAATTCTGCTTCCCTGTTACAACCTCCCTATTACAAATCAAGTTCTAGTCCCTACATGTAAGTAATATTCCCTGCTATAAGCAGATAATGTCTCACAAAATTTTCTTAAGCTCCGTAATAGCTGTATTTGATGGAATATAAATATATACCAGCGTAATCCTCCTTCCTTCCTAATAGCTCTTTATTACTGTAAATCTACTACTGTTGTCTTTTTCTCCTTTTCTGTCACTATTGAAGCCCCTATAGCAATCAGAATTATTACTTCCCTTTTCCTTTGTCCCTAATATTCTGCTGAATATCCATCCTGACATCCTTTCTTTGTCAAATCCATATGCTCATTTCTTTCCAAATGCGTCTTCTGCAGTTGTTGATGTCTCAGTTTCAGGTCAAAGTAATCAACTGTATATAGGTTCACAGGTTCATAGGTTCATACTAGGCTATCTGCCCAAGGGCATTTATAAGCCTAGCCCATAGTTATTTGGCTTTCGCCACCCCTTTAGTTTGAATAAAACTATGCCTATTATTTTGCTGTGCCTCTGTCAAGCAGTGACACTGAAGTAATCCCTGGGGTATATCTGCGATCCCCCATCCATTGGTCAAGATTCCTCTTGAACAAGGCCAGCGAGGTGCTCTGCCTCACATGTACCGGGATTTTGTTCCACAGCATAGGGAGTCTCTGGGTGATGAATCTGTCCCTCCAGCATGTTCTATTAATAACTGTGTCAAGGTTTAAGTCTCCCGCCCTTGTGGTTCTGAGGGATCTAGATTTTTTGAGGTGAAGCATATTCATCAAATCAGGGTTTGACATGGCCTTATATGTCAGGCACAGGTCACCTCTGAGCAAGCAGTATGAGACTGAATAGAGCTGGAGTTCTTTCAGTCGGGCAGCATAAGACATATTTTTGAGACCCTTTATCCTTTTGGTGAGGAACTTTTGGGGCCTTTCCAGCTGCTGCAGGTGTCGGGTCAGATAAATGGGGCATTGTACTCAATCATAGGTCTAATGAGTGATGAGTACAGGGGGATGATGACCTCCCTTGATCTAGATGTGAATCCCTTCATGATCAGGTGGGCAATGTAGAAGGTTTTCCTAACTACTTTAGCAATATGAGTGTCAAACGAAAGGCTACTGTCAACCTGGGTCCCCAGATCCCTGATGACTTCTTCTGTGCTCAGTGGATTGCCACCTATATGGTAGCTAGGGGTAACCTTGTTTTTCCCGAAGGGTATGACTATGCATTTCTTGGCATTTAACTTTAGGCCATGGCTCTGGCACCAATTATCCGTTTCTGTGAGGCCCTTCTGAAGGATATCTGTGTCAGATGTGTTTTCGACTATGGCGCCCAGTTTGCAGTCATCTGCAAACTTTGTCAGCCATAACCCTCCTGTGTTTGCTTGTACTTCAGAAAAGTAGATGCCGAACAAGAGTGGACCCAGGACTGAGCCCTGTGGGACACCACTTGTGACAGGCTTTGAGTCTGACATGGCTCCAGCAACTCTGACCCTGTGGGTTCTGTCACTTAGCCAGTTTGCAACCCATCTTGTGATGTATGGGTTTACATTCAAGCTGATGAGTTTTTCGATGATACCTGAGTGGGGTATTGTGTCGAAGGCCTTTGCCAGGTTAAGGTAGGCTGTATGGACTGCCTTTCCCTCATCAATGGCCTTGGTGACTGTCTCGAAAAAGTCAACCAAGTTTAAAAGGCATGATCTGCCTTTGACAAAGCCAAACTGGGTTGGATCCAAAGTCTGCACATTCCCTATGTATTTATTTATGAGTTCCATTATGATCCTCTCCATGGCTTTGCAGATAAGGCTTGTCAAGCTAATGGGATGGTAATTTCCAGGCCCTTGTGAAGTGGGACCACAGTCGCCGTGTGCCACTCCTTGGGTACATATCCTGAGGTGAGGCTAAGATTAAACAGCTGTCCTAACTGCGGGTTTAATTCCTCACTGAGTTCATGGAGCACACAGCCGGGGACACCATCCGGTCCCATGGATGCTGTGTTTTTTGCTTTGGAGAGAGCAGTTCTCACCTGGGCATTGGAGATGTTTGGGGGGCTACAATCCTCTGGTATAGATATCTCTCCTTTTGGGGAGGGAGAGAAGTTTGCACTGAACCTGTCAGCCAGTATGTTGGCAATGTGTGTAGGTTCAGTAATCTTCACATCATTTTGAACTAATTCTGAGCATATCTGGGAGTTTCCTCCTAGGTTTCTAACATAGCTAAAGAAGGCCTTATGATTGTCTTTTGAGTCCTTGGCGATTTTTCTCTCAAAATTTGCCTTGGATGATTTTATGAGAGCTCTTAGTTTTACTTATAATGATCAAAGGTGTCTTACCTTTCAAGGATTTTGCTCTATCTTGTAGTAGCTTCCTCCTTTTGTTGTAGAGCTTGTTTATGGCTGGGGTCCACCAGACTGGACGCTTGCCTTTGGTACAAAGAGTCTTAGTTTTGTTTGGGATTGCCTGATCCATGCAGTCCTGTAGGTGCTGGTAGAAGGCATTTGTAAGTGATTCAACGGTTTGAGTAATGTTTACCACTGGCTCAGGGGCCTTAAAGGAGACCACACTAGTTTTTAGAAGTGTGAAGTCGGCTTTTGAGAAGTTTTTCACTGTGGTCTTTTTATTTCAGGTGGGGCGGGATGAGGACCTCCAGCGAGATTAGTTTATGATCTGATCTCACCAGTGAGGGGTATACTTCCGGTGTTGAACATTGTGATCCCATGTTCGTGATGATGAGATCAAATATGTTTTCTCCTCTTGTGGGGATGGTGACTAGTTGTTCCATGGCATTTGAGTTTATGAACTCCAGGAACCTTTGGGCTAGAGTGTTTGGGCTTGAGTAGTGTTCCCAGTCTATATTAGGGTAGTTGAAGTCACCTAGTATGATGGTGTTTGGAGATACATTTATCCCCTCCATTGTTTTCAGGAAGGCCATGTGAGGTTCCTGAGTTTGAGAGGGTGGCCTGTAACATGCTACAAATTGCAGAGCAGTCTTGCCTATGGTTAATTGCACCTGGATGGTCTCCGATGCATCGTGCGTTGCCACCAACCTTGAGGTGTGGGTGTCCTTTATGAATATGGACACCCCCCCTTTCTTGGTGTTGTCCGGATTTTGGGGCCGGAACACATGATATGAGGTGAAACCTGCTAGTGCTGGGGTGCTCTCATGAGCCTTGAACCAGGTTTCTGTCACAGCACAGACATCGATGTTCTCCATACTGAGAAGGGCCTCGAGTGCGTGCATCTTGAGATTGAGACTTCTGGCATTGAGCAGCATTACCCTTAGTTTTACTTTTTTGTGTTCTAGGGTGGTAGGTTTAGAATTTGAGCCTTGCCTAAAAAGGCACTATGGGGTGGCAAGAGCCTTTGCCAATATCCGAAGCCTAGGGGTGACAGGTGCAAGCCGTCCCTTGTGAAGCAGCGTGGCTTGTCCAGCATGTCATCCCAGGCAGACAGACATTGGATCCCCTTTGAATGACACCAGAATTTAAGCCAATTATTAAAGCTGATCATCTTATCACTGTATTGTGGCATCATTCTAAGTGAAGGTAGGATACTGCTCAAGGTCAGGGTCATACCTGCCTGGGCTACATAATCAGAGAGCTCCTCAATGTCTCTTTTCATGTAGTCCAAGGAGGTACGTCTCAGGTCGTTGACACCAGCGTGGACAATGACTGAGTCGTACTTGTACCTGCTGTTGAGAGACCTGAGTGCTTGTGTTATGTGGTGGATTCTAGCGCCCGACAGGCAGCTTACTGTGACCTTCTCCTTACTCAGTCTGGTGAGCGGACGTCAGTGTGTCTGACTATGGAGTCACCTATGACAAGTATGTTTGGTGTTGTATTTGGCCTTAAGGGCAGTGACTGCTTTGCACACTGATTTTGTTGTTTATGTGTTGTTTGTGTGGTGTATTGAGTTTGCAGTTGCTTGGGTGTCTGCTTTGGAGGCCTCTGCTGTTTAGGTAAATTTTTACTCAGAGCCTCCGAGTATGTCTTAGTGTGTTTATGTGTTTGATTCAGTGGTGTGGTTGAGTTATGTGAGACTGGTATTGTGGTGTGTGTAGTTGCCTTCTCCTCCTGCCTGGTCTTGCCAGTCCTGAGTTGAGAGAGCTCAGCCTCCAGTCTGGCAAAATAGCTGCATCTCTCACAAGTGTTAGTGTTACGTGGGAGGAGGAGAGGGTTGTCCGTGTACATGAAGCAATTGTAACATTGTCTCAGAATTTCCAGATTCACCAAATGGGCAGGAGAGGACACCAGCATCTGACCCTTCGACATGCTAGAAAGAATTATGAGTTGGTATGAGACAGAAAAGTAGTGGGCTTAGCAGGGAAGTGGGCACTCCTGGGGAGTTTTGCTAGTGAGAGATTTGTATAATATAGGAGTGCTTGACCTGCAAAGAAAATGCTTATAAGATAAGGGATATGCTTATAAGACAAGTGCTGAGCTTTTTGAGAAGAAAAAGTTATTTGGAACAAGTGCTGCACATTTTAGTGTAGGTGTAAACTGTTTAGGTTCCTAACAGAGCAGTTCTAAAGGAAAAATTGAAGAACAGACTTTCTGGAGCCAGAAAGAGTTTAACCTTGTTTAACCGGCGCTGCCCGATGCTGCTCTAGTGGCAACTCTGCGCTAAATCGCTCTAAAGCACGTTAAAGCGTGCTTGATAGCAGGGGCTGGAAAGAAGCAGGAATAGACCCAAAAGGGAAAATAAAACTATAGTTTCAAGTCAGTAACCACCTCTACGGGGGGCAGGGAAGCTGCTCAATGTTAGTCACTGCCACTGATCAACAGAGAGACCCTCCTTCAGCCCAACCAAAAATGGCCTCACAGAAACTTTCAAACAGTTCAGGAACAGCAAGCCTGTAACTGAACTTTTTTAACTCTCAGAAAAGTGGGAAAAAAGCAAGATTTTTTTTGTTTTTGTTTTTTACAGAGATAGCAGAGGTTCACAAGTAATATCAAGTTGTAACAGTGCAGTAAATGACCCCACACAAGAGTGCTAGGTCAAGGACAGAAAATATGCAAGTTTTAAGAAAAAACGATTTAAAATTAAGTGCAAACAGGAAATTCAGCAAACAGCTTTTGGTTGTGCTCTAAATACAGCTACTAATACAGAAATCAAGTTTAACAAGCCAGAAAATGCTCAAGCTAGGCAGCTATGCAGAAAAACTTAGCAAATAAACAGAGAAAAATACTTAAAATCTCAAAAGTGGCTCCCTTCTTCTCTCAGCGTTTTTTCCTCTTGGAGGGTGCTTCACCAACAGCCAACAAGCCTGAAAAGACGCCCAAACCACGAGGCAACTAGGTTTTAAGAGAGGAAGATGAAGGAGTTATGGAAATGACCCCTAGTGGCCAATAAATCTACAGTTTCAAGTCAGTAACCACCTCTACGGGGGCAGGGAAGCTGCTCAATGTTAGTCACTGCCACTGATCAACAGAGAGACCCTCCTTCAGCCCAAGCAAAAATGGCCTCACAGAAACTTTCAAACAGTTCAGGAACAGCAAGCCTGTAACTGAACTTTTCTAACTCTCAGAAAAGTGGGAAAAAGCAAGATTTTTTTGTTTTTGTTTTTTACAGAGATAGCAGAGGTTCACAAGTAATATCAAGTTATAACAGTGCAGTAAATGACCCCACACAAGAGTGCTAGGTCAAGGACAGAAAATATGCAAGTTTTAAGAAAAAAACGATTTAAAATTAAGTGCAAACAGGAAATTCAGCAAACAGCTTTTGGTTGTGCTCTAAATACAGCTACTAATACAGAAATCAAGTTTAACAAGCCAGAAAATGCTCAAGCTAGGCAGCTATGCAGAAAAACTTAGCAAATAAACAGAGAAAAAATACTTAAAATCTCAAAAGTCCTCCCAAGAAAATGAGTTTTGGAATCTTTCATGTTGCTACTGAGGATGGAAGTAGTCACACCAGATACAATGGTTCTTTACTTTCCATAATGGTAAACCTGGATGCACAGGTTCTTTCTCAGTAACATACATATGAACATTCCCCCTCATCTTGCTGACTTTTCTAGATATAGTGGTCCACAAAAAGAAGACAAAAGTAGCATTGATCATTGAAATCACCACACCTAGTGACTATAGTATCTTGCGTATGGAGAGACACGGGTCTATATTACATAGTCGAAGTATGACAACTGCGAACATGATATGATGGAAACCATAAGTTCGAAGTTGTCATACTTTGATTGGAAAAAAACAAAACAGAACATACCTGAGGGTTGTAAGCAGGGGTGCAAGCCCCCTGCACCCCCCACACCCCCGCTCTTAAATATACCAACTCCGAGGTTGCACTACAGTGCAATAAAGGAAATTTTCCCTTTGGATCCCGTTGGATCAGAGACCTGCATTGTCATCTGCTCTGAATTCCTCTGCTTTGTCGGAGAGGGAGGACACTAGGAGCCGTAGCAGTCTGGTCGGCCCTTAGGATCCCACCACTTTTTCTTTGGATCGGACCCTGCCTCTTGGAGCGTCGGCTTGGATGAGCTTTGTTACTACCTCGGCCTCAGACTTCATGTTTTTGGGTCCAGATTGGCTTTCGGCGGTGACTACTTTTTTGTTGATGCCAGGGAGTTCCTGGATCAGGGACAGGGAGCCTTTGAGGCTATGAAGAGAGCTTTGACTGTTTCTCAGTCTCAGACTCAGTGCTCTCAGGATCTTCCTCCGCCTTCCCTTCTGGTGCCTTCATACTCTGTTTTACCCCATCTGCAGGGACAGTGGGGCCCTAAGTCTCAGGGCATTTCTCAGGGAATTCCCCCCTTCTGAAATGTCCCAAGATTATTCCACTGAGGAAGTCCCCTGGAAGAGGATTTGTAAGAGGAAACATCTGGACTCCCCAGAGGAGTCCATCATTTCAGATACTGATCTCAAGGAAGCCAAAGGGTCCTCACAGTCACCTCTTGAAGATATCTCATTTGTAGACATCTTCAAATTGCTTAAACAGAGAGATGGCTGGCAGTCCAGCTCACCTTTGGTGGAGGAATCGGTGTACCTGAAGGCTTTCCGGTCCCACCCTTCCACCTCCTGGGTGACCCTCCTTCTGATGAGCTTATTGACTTAATCTCTCGGAAGGCTTGGGAGACCCCCAGATACCATAGATCCTATACCTAGGAGGCAAAATAAATATATCACATCACCATCTGATAAGACATTTCTTTCAAAAGGAGTAGCTGTGGATGCCATGGTCATGGTGGCACTACCAAAAAGGAACTTTCTGAGACAAGTTCCACTATCCACCCTCCTAATAAGGACTCTAGGATGATGGATAGATACGGGAAGCACATCTTCTCTTCAGCGGGCTTTGTTGTTCACCTGTTGAATTACCTTACCCACGTTACAAGACTTCAGAGGGATCTGCTAAAGGAGTTGACTGATACCCTACAAGGAACTGTAGCTGAGGAGGTCACAGACAAAGTAGCCTCTCAGTTCGCCACCCTAAACTTGGTTGTTAATTCTTCCATGAGACTGATTTCATACGCAGCAGTTAGAGCGAGTAGAACCGCAGCTTCAGGTATCTTTATTAGGAGGCAGGCCTGGATACAACTTTGTGATTTTGCGGAGCCTTTCTTTCAAGTCTTCCTTTGTGAACGCCCCCTTTGATGGTTCATCTCTTTTTGGGCCAAAAATGAAAGAAATGCATACCAGGTGTGAACGAGAAGGCAAGACCTTGTCTGCTTTAGGAGTCCGTTTTTCTATTCTGACCAGACCCTATCCCAAAGGTCAGAAAGGTAGCAGAAAGATGTGGTTCCGAAAATCTTAAAGGTCTTTCCAGGACACACATGGTGAAAGTTCCCCCAGAGGCAGAAGAGGGAACAATAATGGAAGACACTGCCTTCGCAGCAGAGGAGACCCACAAAACCAGGGCTCTAGAGACACCTTTTTTGGCAAGCCCTTTCAGCGCTCCTGAATGGAGGCCTAATTGTCTACCTCTGGAGGCAATCGTGAGTCAGCTATCTCTGCACCCACAGGCCTGGCAAGAGATTACAAATGACAAATGGGTGCAGGAAATAATATCCAGAGGTTTTTTAATTTCCTTTGCCCATCCCCTTCCCCAAAACAAAAAAAAAATCCCAGATGTGCACCGAATCAGAGGGATCAAGCAAGCAAAGAAATTCAAAAGTTGCTGAACAAAAGAGTCATCCAAGAAGTCCTCGCAGACCAACAAGGATTCAGAACTTACTCAAGATTATTTTTAGTACCAAAGAAAACAGGGGATTGGAGACCCATTCCAGATCTCAGCAACCTAAACAAGTCGATCAAAAAGAGCAACTTTCGAATGGACAGTTTACAGTCTATTCTTCCCTTTCTGGGAAAAGACAATTGGATATGTTCAGTAGATCAACAGGATGCTTACTACCATAAAAAATAGACAGACATTCCAGAAGACATCTGTACTTCCAGCTGGGACCCAGTCATTATCAATTTCTATCCCTGCCCTTTGGTCTCACGACAGCCCCCAGAGTGTTCACCAAATCCATGGCAGTGGTTGTGGCTCACTTGAGACATCTAGGAATCCGAGTGTTTCCATACTTAGACAACTGGCTCCTAACCACCATGACAAGGCATCAGCTCATAAGGGCAAGAGAAACTACCCTACACCTTTGCTCTTACCTAGGAATCACCATAAATTGTGAAAAATCAGCTCTAGAACCTTGTCAAAATTTGATTTTCATAGGAGTTCATCTAAATACATGAGAAATTATAGCAAATTTTCCATCTGACAGAATAACTTCATTAAGCAAACAGGTGAAAGTACTGATTTGCAAGAAAAGAGCATCTGCAAAATTAGTACTACAGGTCTTGGGAACAATGGCGGCTTCAGTAGTATTAGTGCCACTAGCCCACCTACACATGCAGATACTGCAATGGTTGTTGTCAACCCAATGGTCCTTTCTAGAATTTCCAATGTCTCACAAGATCTTGATTACAGATTCATGCAAGAAGGATATTCAATGGTGGATACATTCTGATCAAGTCAGTCTAGGTTGTTCATTTGTACTCAGTCCACCCCAAGCCTCGGTGACCATGGATGCCTCTCAGATAGGGTGGAGGGCATTATCTGGGAAGGACAGTCCAGGGCACTTGGTCCCCTTATGAGGCCCATTGCATACAAATGTTCTAGAGATGAGAGCAGTGCTTCTAGCATTGCAAGCCTTTCAAGACTCTCTCCCTCTGGGAACAATAGCAGTCCAGTCAGACAACATGTTGGTAGTCTGGTACATCAAAAAACAAGGAGGAACCAGAACTTACTGTCTTTGTCAGGAAGCCCTCCGAGTTTGGCAGTGGGTGATATCTTCCAACTGCCTTCTGATAGCAATGCGCATTCCAGGGAAATCCAACGTCATAGCAGACAAGCTGAGCAGGGCTATTTTGATGCCTCATGAGTGGTCTCTCAAACAAGAAATTGCAGAAAAGATTTTCCAGAAATGGGGCCAGCCTTGCTGCGACCTGTTTGCTTCTCCAATAAACAACAAATGCAGCAGCTACTTTGCCCTAATCCCCCTCAGGGGGAGACCCAGAGAGATGCATTTGTTCATGATTGGCCCATAGGACTTCTTTATGCTTATCCCCCAACACCCCTGATTCCCAAATTGTTACAGGAAAGCAAAAGTGTTGATGAAAAGAATAATCCTCATTGCCCCTTACTGGATCCGACAGATTTGGTTCCCTTTTCTTTGGCCCCATCTTCGGGAAGAACCATGTATATTGGACCCAGTTCCAGAGCTCCTCTAGCATACTCAGAAAATGGTTCATCCCGATTTACAAAATCTCAAATTGACAGTATGGCTGCTTCAATTCCAGTGATAGCCAGGCATCCTCTACTTTCATCCTCAGTTAGACATATTTTACTTTCCTCTAATAAAATTTCTGCACGTAAACTTTATAGATACAAATGGAAATGATGTGCTCTGTGAGCTACAGAGAATAATATTGATCCTTTTACTACTCCCCTTCGTTTTATTTTAGATGTTTTGGTGAAGCTTTTTAATGAAGATGCTGCAGCAGCAACTATAAGTATTCAGTTGGACAATATTTCCAGTTTTCATCCAGGGGAAACTGACTCTCCAATTATGTCACACAAGCTTTGTAAGACCTTTTTAAAAGCAAACTTGATGTTAAGACCTCCTTATAAAAGTCCATCTCCTCCTTGGGATCTAAATTTTGTACTGTCCCATATCATTTATTTCCCTTTTCAGCCTTCAGATAGTTGTGATATAAAATTCTTGTCATGGAAAACTATTACTATGGTAAGCACATGCAGTTTGCGCATATGATTACCGTATGGTTTGCTAAGAGTTTCTCTCAAAAACTGAAGATTATATTCCCAAATGCTACTTCAGCAAGGAAATTATCCAAATTGCAGGCATTATCTGCTGTTCCTCCTTATTTGGTGTTTCATAAGGACAGAGTTTCTCTTTGTACGAATTCTCCTTTTCTTCCTAAAATAGTATTCGACAATAACTTAAACCAATCAACTGAACTAGCAGTGTTTTTCCCCAAATTTCCATAATAAAGGAGAGTATATGTTACATTTATTGGATGTTCACAGACAATTACTTTTCTATTTGCACAGAACTAAAGATTTTAGAAAGTCAGAACAATTATTTATTTCTTTTTCTGAAACAAGAAAAGGTTTACCTGTATCCAAGGTTACCTTATCTAAATGGCTTTCTGATTGCATTACCTTTATTTATACTTCCCAGAATAAACAACTACATGAACCTGAGAGAGCCCATTCTATGGAGATATTGCTACTTCTTCAGTGTTTCTCGCTAGAGTATCTATTGACAATATTTGTGCAGCAGTGACATGGTCAATCCCCCACACCTTTATTACTCATTACAAGCTAGATTTGGCCTCCAGGAGTAGAGCTTCCTTTGGATATATGGTACAGAGGAGTATTCTCCCATGAGCCACCCAGGATTCAGTTTGCTAGTGTAGAATATGAATGGCCAAAGTATGTGCTTAAGGAAATTGAGTACGTGACAATCTGTATGCATTGAGATTAACTTTGTACTGTGAACGCTGAGTAAACTTAGTGGAAAGCACTGAAAAACAGGAGTCTGCTTTAAAGCAGGAAAGGTGCCTTATATGGAAGTGTATCCAATTTTCTTTCTTTGCCTAGAGATGTAGTAATATGAACTGCTTTAAGCCTACGGGCAAACCATTGATTGGTTAATTGTCTTTTGTACTAATTTAATTGGTCTAGTTTATATTTTTGTTCTGTCAGCAGTATCACCAATATATAAGCTTATGCATTCCTTTGTCCGGGGAGTCTCCCTGGTACTTTCCATGAGGCTCCCACACGTGTGTAATAAATATCACTGAAAGAGAGGAAGAAGTGGTTTGTCTTCATTTAAGGTAAAAATGTTAAATGCAACAATTGGTGCCGTTTACTCGGATCTGAATTGACAACAGCTGCGGCAGTTGGGGATTGAATGAAATACTGAGAGAAAAAGGGCCCATGACAGTATTTTCTGTTCTGGCAGTGTTTCTTTCATTTCCTGTACTTGCCTGCTTTAAAATTTGGTATTGATAATTTTATAGAAATGTACGAATTCCTCTCATTCAGTTGTTTTGAGGTAAGTGGCATGCATTTTTTTTTTCTGCTATTGATTGTGCAGTATGAGAGTGGGTTAAAACGAAAAACTGGCGACATAAGAGTGAACGGAGAAATGAGAGTGGGGAAAAACGACGTTTACAAAATGTCACAGCTACATCTGTAAAATACAGTATAGCTTATTGTGTGAAAATGGGAGTGAGTGTGGGAACCATAAAAGAGCCAGAAAGAGGTACATGGTTATATGTATTTTCGTGTGTCCTGGGACAGTTGTATGTTTATAAGTCAGTGGGTCGCCCACACTGAGGGTGATGGTAAACTTGCCTTTCCAAAAAATGGTAGTTTGAATAAAAATATTTTGCTTAATCTCCAAGCAAAGTTAAAGAAAAAAGGGGGAAGCATACCAGGGTTGTGCTGGGCAGCATTTAATGATTGGATGACAGAGGCGAAAGAAAGAGAAAAGGATTCGGTTATTAGTAGTTTAAGAGATAATCAACAGAAATTAAAGGAGCAATTGAGGGAATTACAACAAACTGCTAGTAATTTAGATGTAGTAACCGGTAAATGTTTGAAGGACCCACCCTTCAAGGGGCTTTATCCTGTAAAGGAATTAGCTAAATTGCAGATAACGGAATAGTCAGAAGACGATAATGCCTGCCCCCCCCCACCACAGACTGCACCACCGATTACACCCCCATAGTATCAGCCCCCCCACGCTCAACAAGGAGCAGAAGTACAGCAGCCAGATTCCACCACTAAAGACTCCACCCCTAGAGAAAGAGAACAAGCTGCGGATAGTAACTCTAGTGAATCTGATCCAGAAACGAGCGCTAGACAAAAGGGACCAAAAACTTGTAGTAAGACTCATAAAGAAGCAAAAGCTGTAATGTATTTTAAAGCTAAACCCTATTATAAAGGTAAAGGGAAGTGACACTTACACCGACAAAGGCATTCTGGCCAGTTCCCTGCTATAATTGACAGTGGGGATGGGTATTTTGGGCCAGATAAATTTAATCCAGATTCAGGATTGGAGTCGTTAGACAACAGATTGTTACCTTTGAGGGAGGTACCTAACCCAGCCCATGCTAGAAGTGCACAGGAACCACTGACCATTGTAGTACCTAGGGTGTGGTCGGCGGTTGATTTTCAAGTGATTACCAAATCGTTACCGCCTATTCGTACAAATCCAAGTAAGTTCCAGCATGTGCTGGGGGGACATATTTGTTTACAAAATCCTACAATAGAAGAAGTCAGGGCAGTTCTTCAGTATACCACATCGGCTGATCTGATGAAACGAATTTGGGACCATGCTAATGTCCCTACTCCGATTCCAAAACATGATGCACAAGGAGATAATGGGTTTGAAGTGGTCAGACAGCGAATAGTAGATGCTATTACAGTGATAGTTCCACCCACACCCAACTGGTCCAAAATTAAGTCAGTTCTTCAAAAAGAAGATGAACCTGTGAATGAGTATTTAAATCATCTCACTGAAGCCTTTGAGGCTTACTCTGGTTACCCAGAACCCACCGAAGGGCCATGCACAGAGCGGATTGTCAGCTGCTTTCGTAGATGGGTTATGCCCACAAGTACGGGATAAGCTAAAAGAAGTATGTTTAAACTGGCCTAGTCTTGGATTGCATGAATTAGTCACACAAGTACAATACCTCTCCAACCACTTAGCACAGGAAAAAAGGATTTACAGGAAAAATTGGTTAAAGCGCAGATTTAGATGTGTACTGCCTTTGGACAGCGTGGACGGGGAGGATGAGGATGGGGAAGAGGGAAAGGTGGATGCCAAGGGGCTGGAAACCAAAATAGACAAAACTGGCAGGAAAATCGATCAGCCCCACCCCAAAGCTATAATAATAAGAGGGAGTGTTTCAATTGTGGCAAAGTAGGCTATTAGAGAAATGAATGTCCGTATCTGGCTGAGCAATCTGCCCCATCCACTGATACATCACCTCAGTGGAATTCTAATTGGACTCCATCCAATTGGAAGCCATCACAATGAAGGTTCCATGAACACAGACAACAGCAGTTGTGCCCTTTCATCCCTGTGGATCAAGATAGACCATATGTTATGTTACTTGTCAAAAATAAACCATACCCATTTTTGATTGACACTGGAGCTACCAAATCTATGTTAGCTGGTGAAGTAGCAATAAATGTTCCCCTCTCCAACAACATAACTAGAGGGGTAGGTGTTTCTGGCATTCCTATTGAATATTCTGAAACCTTCCCAGTCCCAGTAACTTTGGGACCTTTACAAGACAATCATGCATTTTTAGTAGGGCCCTCAGCACCATTGACTTTATTGGGAAGAGATTTGCTCTGTAAGATGGGAGCAATCATCTTCTGCACAGCTGAAGGAGTATATTTACAAGTACCTTCAGATAAACAAGATAGTATCTTGGCTACTTTAGATGAAGATGTCACTCTGCAAACAATGTGTATGCAGTCTGACCTCGATAAGAATAAGCACCTAAATTCATTGCCCTCTCATCTATGGACCACTCATGATAATGATGTTGGGTTTTTGATTTCAGCCACTCTTGTAAAAATAATTTTAAAACCCGGAGCAAAGTTACCTCAGGTACCACAGTACTCTTTGATGGTAGAGGCCACATCTGGTATTGCCCCTGTCATTTCTGCCTTAGTACAACAAGGAATTATAGTACCCACAACAAGCCCATGTAATACTCCAATTCTACCGTTAAAGAAACCTGGTAACCAAGCTTACAGGTTTGTGCAAGACTTGCGAGAAGTCAATAAACCTGTCTTGCCTGTTTTTCCAATTGTACCAAACCCAGCTACAATTTTAAGCTGCATTCCACCTACAGCACGTTGTTTTATAGTTATAGATATCTCATCAGCTTTTTTCTCTATCCCAGTACATCCAGATAGTCAGTATTTGTTTGCATTCATTTATAAAGGCCAACAGTATTCTTGGACCCGACTACCCCAAGGACATGTAGAATCTCCAACCCTATTCTCTAGAGAGATGCAGAGACAACTGCACCACCACGTTCAGTATTGGTCCAATATGTAGATGATATTCCTATAGCTTTGCAAGATACCAAGTCTTGTATTGAGGACTCACTTTTAATTTTAAAGTTTTTAGCCGAACGAGGTTTTAAGGTAAATAAATCTAAACTGCAGTTCTGTCAAGAAAAGGTACAATACCTGGGACACATCATTTCCATGGGTTCACGTCAAATACTTCCAAGTAGAATTACCTCCATCCAGTCTGCCCCCCGCCCTGTAACTCAGAGACAACTCAGGGGATTTCTCAGCCTAGCAGGTTATTGTAGACAGTGGTTTCCCAGTTTTTCAGAAATTTCAGCCTCTCTGTTACAGCTTCTAAAAAAGGAGGTCACAGACCATCTGCCTTGGACCCCTGAACATGAAAACGCCTTACAGGCTATTAAAATGGCACTGGTAAATGCACCTGCTCTGGGGCTCCCAGATTATTCTAAACCCTTTGATGTTATGTAGTCCAATCTTGCCTACATTCTTAACCGTGGGTTTGGAGCCGAATGTCGGCTCTGACTCTGCCAACGTTTTTAGCTCGAAGTCTTTCTATTGGCTGGGCTAAGATGGTATCCCATGCTGCACTGCTCTTTATCCCCAGATCTCATTTGCCACTCGTGTAGCTCAGACGTGGTCTCGCTCTTGGCTGTGGCTAAGTACTCTTTTTCTTCCTTATCAGATAACTTGTTGCAAAACAAAACGTTATTTTAATAGCTATTGTGTGTTCTTGTCTTGTCTTGTGGAAAAGTTGTGTTTTTGATCATTTTTCTGTGGTATCCCACTAGCTGTTTCCAATGGGCTATGCCCATTTTCAGTTAGAGGACCTAGTCTGTCCCCTTGCTTTCCTTGTGTCAAAAAAAGTTTAAATTAGAGGTATTAGTCCTTTCCCCCTTGTGTTTGTGTCTAAGGATCATTTAACTTAGAGATCTTGTGGTATTTGTTTGTTGTAGGTTTTTTCCCGCCTTGTGACTGTTTGACCGTTGGTCCATTTATTCAGTGATTAATTGTCTTTGGTGCTTTATTATTGTTGGTTAACGATGTCCAAAGATACTAAGGAGCACAAGCCCTCGGGCTTCAAGAAATGCTCTAGGTGCAGTTATAACATGTCCATTATCGATGGACACTCTGTATGTATTGTCTGGGAGTGATTCATCTCCAGGAATCGTGCAGCTTCTGTCATGCCTTTAGTCTGCAAGTTCTTCAGGAAAGGAAGAATAAATTGATTTTGAAGGGACTTCTGAAACCCTCCATCTGAAGTAGGAACTTCATTTGTCAGCAACCTTTGGGATATGGATCCGATCTCGGATCCGAGCCGGCAACTTCTACCACAGCATAGATCCGAGCTCCTAGCTCCTCCCTTTACCCATAATACCCTGCCTATCCTGACTGACCTCAGATCTAGTTTGCCGCTCTTCAAGCAACAGCTAGATTCCAGAGCTCTTGGCGATTTTGTGAGAAAAAAAGTTTTTTCTTCTTCCCTGTTTGAGTGGTTGTGTGTGAGTGTTAGGTTTACCCTTAACGCAAAAACTTCTTATTTTTAGCTTAAATTTTAATTTAAATTTAAATGTTTTCCTCCCTCCCCGCTGGTCGTAGCGTGTGTGTGTGTGTCTTGAGTGTAGGGGCCTAGTGAGTGTGCTTACTTTAGTTATGTCGGAGGCCCCTAAAGCCATTTTTTTCTAAATGCACCAAGTGTGGTCACAAGCTTTCACCGGCTGATGGCCACACTCGGTGCGTTAGGTGCCTTGGGGTTGAACACCTCTCTTCTGGTTGCGCGATTTGCACGGTGTTCAACCCCAGGGCACTTAAGGATCGAAGGTCGAAGTTGGTCCTGGCGGGCCTTTTAACCCCAGAATCTGCTTCGGCCTCCGGTGCTTCGGTGACTGCTACTCCCTCGGTGGTGATCACTCCTGCCTCCCTTCCTCCGACTGGGACTTAACCTCCTGCTTCGGCTCCGGAGGATAGGGAGTCCAGGAAAGAGAAGCGGAGGGAGAAGCACCTTAAGCGGCGGGCCGAGGACTCTTCATCGGCCCCGCCCGCCAAGAGGGCTTCTCCGTCCAGGTCTTCTCGGTCTCCTCCTCCTCGAATCCGATCCCCTTGTTTCTCCCCGGGACCCGAGGAGGAGGTGACCCGGTCCCCGTCGAGGTCATTGAGGTGGCACTCCAGGTCGGCCTCGGTGGCCTCTTCGAGGACCACCTTTAGCATGTCAGATGCGCACATGGACTGGATGATGAGGAGATTCATCCAGGCCCAGATGCAGATGGGAGTGCTCTTGCCTCCCCCCCCTCCGGGGGGGAGCTCGACCCCTTTTTTCACCCCTATTGCTCCTTCTCCGACCCGCATTCTGGGTTCGGAGCGCTCGGAGCCAAGCCACGTTGGATCCGGGGGTGGGTCAGAGCCGACTGTGCTGGGCACGTCGGCTCCGGCTCCCTCGAGTTTGTCGGATCCGACCTCTCGGAGCCGTGGGCTGAGCTTCAGATCCAAGGGATTCGCTGTACTTTTAGCTCCGTCCCGGTCAGAACACACTGGTCCCTCGGATCCGACATTCCTGGCGCCGGGTCCAATCCCCGCTTCGGATCCGAGTGGGAGACAGGTCTTGGATCCATCAGAGAGCAGCTCCCCCTCGGCTTTCGCTGCGGTGGAGAGGGCACTGTCGAGTGCTTCCAGGCCTCCGGTCCTGGCTTTGGCTCCCTTCCACACTCCTTCTCATCTGGTCCTGGCTCCCCTCATACGGCCCTCGAGGCAGCCTACCTCAGCACCTCTAGGAGTTCCAGTGGAACAAGATACAGCCCGTGAGGACTCCTCGGACAGCCCCCCCGAGGAGGTTCCTCACAAGGCAAAGTGCAAAAGGAGGCGCATAGACTCCCCTGAGAGTCTCACTGAAGATACGGACTTAGATGAAGTGGAAGGCTCCCCTAGGTCACCCCCCCAAGGATGTCTCCTTCGGAGACATCATGGAAATGCTCAAAATCAGGGGTGGGTGGTCTGCCCCCAAGGCTTCCTCTGATGAGTCTGTATTCCTTGAGACGTTTGAGGCAAGACCATCTACCTCTTGGGTGTCCCCTCCACCCGACCCCTTGGTGGATCTCATATCCACTAGGGCTTGGAAGGAACAGGACACCATAGAGCCTATCCCCAAGTGCCCGGACAAAATTTTGAGCCCCCCTGCAGAGAGATCACACTGGAGCAGAGGTCCCCCTGTGGATGCCATGTTGGTGGCTGCAGCCACCAAGAAAGAGTTGGCTCAGGAGAGCCCCACGGTTCATCCTCTGAGCAAGGAGTCTCGTGCGATGGACCGTCTTGGGAAGCGGGCCTTCAGTTCAGTGACCTTCTCTATGAGGGCCTTGAACTACATGGCACACGTTATTCAGATGCAGCGGGATCTAATTAAGGAATACGCTGCTTCCCACCCAGGGTCCATGTCGGAGGGAGACAAGGATCTGTACTCCTCCCGAATGTCTACCCTCCGCTCTATTTCTAACACCTCTATGCGGCTGTTGTCTCATGCTATGGAGGGAGCTGCTAGAGCAGGCGAAGTCGGGCTTGTCAAGAGGAGACAGGCCTGGCTCCATCACTGTGACTTCTCGGAACCCTTTAAGGCGTCATTCGCGAATGCCCCTTTTGATGGTTCTGCACTGTTCGGCAAAACCGTTCGTGACACTCTTGTCAAGAGCGAGAAAGACAGGAAGACTTTGTCTGCCATCGGAGTCTGCTTCTCTGCACCCCAGAGGTCCTTTTCCAAGAACCAAAAGGGTCAGAAGAAGATGTGGTTCCAAAAATCGCATCAATCCCAGTCTGCTCAGGACAACCAGTCCTCTCGTGGCAGAGGAGGACAGGGAGGATGCCGCCCCAGAGGCAGAGGGGGTCCCAGGAAATTTGGGTCCAGAGAACCGTTCTCTGATAGGCCCACGCAGAACCCCTGAGGGGTTGCCCAGCTGCTCCACTCTGGAGGCAGTTGAGGGGCGTTTTTCGAGGCACCTAGCAATGTGGGAGTCCATAACAATGGATCGCTGGGTGCTTCGTATTATATCCAGAGGTTACCGGATTCCCTTTATCGTAACCCCCAGAATCAGAAGCCTCCCCGATGTACCACCCAGTCAGAGGGAGGCGGCTGCTGCAGAAATTCAGCAGCTTCTGCAAAAAAGAGCCATCCAGCCCATCCCCCCAGATCAAATCGGATCAGGGTTTTACTCCAGGTTCTTTCTGGTGCCAAAAAAGACAGGGGACTTGAGGTCCATCCTCGACCTCTCTCTCCTAAACCTGGCGGTACCCAAAGAAAAGTTCCGAATGGTCATGTTGCAATCCATCCTCCCCTTATTGCGGGAGGATGACTGGATGTGCTCCATAGACCTCAAGGATGTGTACTATCACAATCTAGTGGACAGGCGTTCCAGGAGGTTTCTCCGCTTCTGGCTGGGAGCCAGTCACTTTCAATTCAGGGCCCTCCCCTTCGGCCTCACCTCAGCCCCCAGGGTGTTCACCAAAGTCCTGGCGATAATAACGGCCCACCTGAGACTCCAGGGAATTCAGGTCTTTCCATACCTGGACGACTGGCTCCTTATGGCCCCAACAAGGCATCTACTTTGTTCATGCAGGGATTATTTCCTCAGTCTGGCTCCACTATTAGGATTAACCATCAACATGACCAAATCATCACTGATCCCTACACAGGTGTTGGATTTTATAGGGGCGAGACTGGACTCCAGACAGATGCTTGCATTCTTGACTCCAGATCAGCTTCGGAACCTGATGTTGCACATGCAGGCCATCCTTCAACTGCAAACTCCCTCGGTGGAATTGGTCCTGAGGGCTTTAGGATCTATGGTGGCTGCAATCCCTCTGCTGCCTTTGGCCCGGTTGAACATGAGGGTCCTGCAGTGGACCCTCCAGGTACAATGGTCCCTGTCTCGCAACCCCCTGTCTCATCCCATTTCCCTAAGCAAGGTTTGCAGAGAGTCGCTCGTGTGGTGGCTTCAGTCCCCCAATCTCCACACGGGACGTCCCTTCTCACTACCACCGCCAGTCGACACAGTGACCACAGACGCTTCTCGCCTGGGGTGGGGGGGCATTTTTCAGGCAGGACAGTCCAAGGCACGTGGAACGACGTAGAGACCTCTTTGCATATCAACGTCCTAAAGATAAGGGAGGTGCTTTTGACGTTGCAGGCACTTCACAGCTCTCTCCCAGTAGGGATGATTGCAGTACAGACAGACAACATGTCAGTCATCTGGTACATCAACAAACAGGGGAACCAGGTCTTACCCCCTTTGCCGTGAGGCCATGAGAGTGTGGGAATGGGCGATTTCCACCAACCGCTTTCTCATAGCAATGCACATTCCGGGACGGTCCAACATTCTAGCAGACAGGCTCAGTCATACTATCCTGACTCCTTACGAATGGTCTCTCAACCCTCGAGTTGCAGAGCAAGTATTTGCCCGATGGGGGCAACCTTGTTGCGATCTTTTTGCCTCTCCTTCAATTACCAAATGCAACGATTACTTCGCTCTGATACCCCTCTCTGGGGGAGTCTCCGAGAGACTCTCTAGTTCATGCTTGGCCTCCCGGTCTGCTTTATGCTTACCCTCCTCTTCCCCTGATGTTGAAATTATTGCAGAAAGCCAGTCAGTTGGGGAGCAAGATGATCCTCATTGCCCCATTCTGGCCTCGTCAGACGTGGTTCCCTTACCTATGGTCTCACCTAGTGTATCCACCATGGATTCTGGATCCCCTCCCGGATCTCATTTCTCACCCTCTCGATCTTCCGACACCAAACCTGGTCAACCTCAAGCTGACGGCTTGGTTGCTCCAGTTCCACTCCTCATAAGGACTCCCGGGATCTCATCACCTGTCAAAGCCATTTTTGTAGCAGCTCACAAGCCTTCCACCAGGAAGGTTTATCGGAGTAAGTGGAAGCACTTCTCCATCTGGGCAGAACACCGCTGTTTAGACCCTTTTACGGCCCTGATAGCGTCGGTTCTAGATTTTCTAACCTCTCTCTTTCACCAGGGGGCTAGTTCTTCCACAGTCAAGGTACAACTGGCAGCAATCTCATACTATCACGTGGGGCAAGAGTCTGGCCCTCTTATCACTTCCAAACTGTGTAAGACCTTCCTCAAAGGTACCTTCCTCCTTAGGCTCCAGTCAAAGAGGTGGTACCACCATGGGATTTATCCCTAGTCTTACAGGCCTTGACTGGTCCCCCTTTCGAACCAGCAGCCACGGTTGATCTCAAATTCCTCTCTTGGAAGACAGCCTTTTTGGTGGCCATAACTTCAGCCAAAAGAGTATCGGAATTGCAAGCTCTTTGTGTCAAACCACCATATCTGATCTTTCACCCGGATAGGGTTTACCTCAGGATCAATCCGTCCGTCCTACCTAAGGTATCTTCAGAAGCGAACATTAATCAATCTATCAGTCTCCCAGTGTTTTTCCCCAACTTTCAAAACAAAGGAGAGTACAAGCTGCATTCCTTAGACGTACACAGACAACTACATTTTTATATTCATAGAACTGCTGATCATAGGCAATCTGATCAGTTGTTTATCTCCTTTGCCAAAAGTAATTTCGGAAAGTCAGTTTCTAAAGTTTCTCTCTCTCGATGGATCTCGAGTTGTATTCTCTTAGCATATCAGAGCTCGGGAAGGCCTGCACCTCAAGGAGTCCATGCTCATTCTACTAGGGCCGCTGCCACATCGGCGGCCTTTCAAGCTAGGGTTCCTCTAGATGACATTTGTTCCGCAGCCACTTGGGCTTCATCTCACACCTTTATCAGCCATTATAAAATAGATGTTGTCTCCCGAGGTAGGGCGTCCTTTGGCTCCGTGGTGCTCCGGAATATCCTTCCATGAAGGCCACCCAAGATTTAGGTAGCTGGGGACTCTGTCCCAAAGGTTGCTGACAAATGAAGTTCCTACTTCAGATTAAGAAGTTATGTACTCACCATAATGTTCCATCTGAGTAGGTATCTTCATTTGTCTGCAACCATCCCCCCCTCCTTCCCCCTGACCAAAATGATCGTTCATGAGGTTCTTAGCATCTGTTCCCTTTGGGACATTTTTATCAGCTGTGCTAGGGGGCAAACTTGATCTGAGGTCAGTCAGGATAGGCAAGGGATTATGGGTAAAGGGAGGAGCTAGGAGATCGGATCTATGCTGTGGTAAAAGTTGCCAGCTCGGATCCGAGATCGGATCCGTATCCCAAAGGTTGCAGACAAATAAAGATACCTACTCAGATGGAATGTTATGGTGAGTACATAACTTCTTATTTGAGGAGGGTCTGGAGAGTGCTTCCAGCTCTATGGCAAAATCCTCTAAATCAAAAAAGAGATCTCTGGCTCCATCAGTCTCCTCGGCGCCACCGGAGAAAATAGCAAAGTCTGCTTCGACATCCTTGGCTCCATTGTCCTTGGGGCCGCAGGAAGTGTCAGTTGTTATGGAACCTGCTCCGGCTGCAATCTTCTTGGAACCTGTTCGGAGCTGATCGCCTAGCATTAGGCCAGTATCTCCTTCTCGCAGGTCCCCTTCAGAGAGGAGGTCTCGATCTCCTTCTCTATCCTCTAAATCCTCCAGGACCTTACCAGATGTGGACATCGATAAAGTGGTGCAGAGACTCCTTCAGTCACCAGTTCTGGCAAAATTGTTCTCTGCTCTGACCCAGTTGGCTCCGGAGCCTGGCCCTCAACCTGCTTTGATACTTCCTCCTCCGAGCACACCTCAGCTTTCGGAGCCGGAGTGCTTGGCTCTGTGTGATGTCCCTAGGCCAGTTCTGACAGCCCCTCCTGGCTTATCGGTGCTGACATCAGCTCTGGCCCCATCAGCGCTGTCCACGGGTTCAGGACTCAGGATTCTTTGGTTGGACCTGAGGGAGAGGCTTCGGGACACCTCTCTGTTCCTAGTCTCCCTCTCGGTGCTTCGGCATGGGGAAGTTTGAATCCTGTCATGGCTTCAGAGGCTGGTCATTCTTCAGACTCATGTGGACCAGCCTTCGAGGCCATGAGGAGCACGCTGGCCAGGTCATCAGCGGCATCATGCGTGCCGGTCATTCTGTCCCCTACTACACCAGTGCAGGTCTCTAATCGCCATCTACCTCTAGACAGCGGAGCCCCAAGGCCTCAGGGTACCCCCATGAGTGATCCCCACATTTCTGAGGGCCCCTCAGAGTTTTTGCCTGAGGAGCCACCCAGAAAGAAGACATGCAATAGGAAGCAGATAGATTCCCAGGATGAGTCTCTCACATCAGACACCGACCTCGAGAAATTAGAGGGGTCCACCAAGTCATCCTCTGAGGATGTTTCTTTTGCTGACATCCTAGAGATTTTGAAACAAAGCGGTGGCTGGCCATCCAAAGCCCCCTCTGAGGAGGAGTCGGTCTTCCTGAAGGCCTTTGGTGCTCAGCCCTCCACCTCCTGGGTATCTCCACACTTCAATGAGCTTCTGGATTTGGTTTGTCGAAGGATGTGGAAAACCCCTGACTCTTTGGAACCAGTCTCCAGGAGACCCAATACATTTTTGTCTGCTCCTCCTGATAAGGACTTTCTGTCCAAGGGAGTCCCTGTGGATGCCATGGTGGTGGCAGCTGCCACTCAGAAGGAATTAGCTGAGACTTCTTCCACTGTCCATCCCCCTAACAAGGAGTCTAGGACCATGGACCGGTACGGGAAGCGTATCTTTTCTTCATCAACCTTTACCTTATGGTCACTGAATTATTTATCACACTTTACATGGCTCTAGAGAGATCTCCTCAAGGAGCCTAGAGATACTCTCACAGGTAACATTTCTGAGGCGGTGGCCCAGACGGTCAACGCTCAGATGTCTACCCTCAATTCCATTGCAAACTCATCCATGAGGCTAATCTCATATGCAGCCAAAGGAGCGAGTAGGGCAGCAAGTTCAGGAGTTGCTCTTAGGAGGTAGGCCTGGATGCACCTTTGTCATTTTGTGGAGGCCTTCAAGTCTTCATTCACCGACGCCCCTTTTGATGGTTCTTCTTTGTTTGGAACCAAGGTGAAAGACACTCTCACCAGGTGCGAGCAGGAGGGAAAAACTCTGTCTGCCATAGGAATCCATTTTTCCCTTCTCTCTAGGTCTTATCCAAAGGCCCAGAGGGGTGGCAAAATGTGGTTCAAGAAATCACAGAGGTTTATTCCTGGTGCACAAGGTGAGCCCCCCCTCCAGAGGCAGGGGGTGGTTATTCAGGGACATGCCGCCCTACAGGCAGAGGAGGCCCCCGCAACTCCGGAGACCGTGATTCCTTTCGTGGTTCTCCCTACCACCGCTCCTGATGGGAGGCCCGACTGTGCATTTCTGGAGCCAGTCAAGGGTCGAATCTCATTATACCCGGAGGCCTGGCAAGACATCACCCAGGACCAATGGGTACTACGAATAATTTCCGGAGAATATGTCATCCCCTTCTCATCAAATCCCTATCCAATCAAGAAAATCCCGGATGTTCTACCCAGTCAAAGGGATTACGCAGCTTCAGAAGTTTCAAAGCTGCTAGAAAAAGTAGCCATCCAACATGTCCCTTCAGACCAGATCGGATTAGGGACTTACTCCAGATTCTTTTTGGTGCTGAAAAGGACAGGGGACCTGAGAACTATATTGGATCTCAGCCTATTGAACACCCACGTGCAAATGTCCAGGTTCCGAATGGTCACATTGCAGTCTATTCTCCCATTGTTGGGAAAAGAAGTGTGGATGTGCTCCATCGACCTCAAGGATGCTTGCTACCACATAAAGATGGACAGGGCATCCAGAAGTCACCTACGCTTTCGGCTGGGAGCCAGTCAATTTTAGTTTTGAGCCCTGCCCTTTGGTCTCACCACAGCCCCCAGGGTGTTTACCAAATGCATGGCAGTGGTGACTGCTCACTAGAGACATCAGGGATTCCAAGTGTTTCCATATCTGGATGACTGGCTCCTAACTGCCACCACCAGGCATCTACTACTTCAGACCAGGGATGCTACTATCAACCTATGTCAACAGTTGGGCATCACATTGAACTGGGAAAAATCTGCCTTGTTGCCCTCACAGCGTGTCACTTTTATAGGCGCTGAACTAGACACCATCCTCATGCGGGCATTTTTACCACAGGAAAGAATCAGAGTCCTACAACAACAAGTTCATGCCTTGCTCCCTCTGAGAAGAGTGAAGGCAAGATGGGTCCTCCAACTGTTGGAGACAATGGCTGCTACAATTATGTTAGTCCCTCTGGCAAGGTTACATATGAGGCTCCTTCAGTGGCTTCTCTTTGCCCAGTGGTTTCTTCAATGTCTTCCACTTTCTCACCCTATTCTACTCACAGACAGGTGCAAACAGGATCTCAGTTGGTGGCTTCGCACCGACAACCTGAATGCAGGAAAGCCCTTCATTCCTGCGCCCCCGATTGCCACAGTGACCACAGATGCCTCCCAGATGGGGGGGGGGGCATTATCTTGGCAGGACAGTCCAAGGCATGTGGCAAGAGCACGAGATGCATCTACATGTCAATGTCCTGGAGATGAGAGCTGTGCTACTAGCGTTGCAAGCACTTCAGAGTTTTCTTCCTCTCGGGACTATTGCAATCCACTCAGACAATATGTCAGTGGTGTGGTATCTGAACAAGCAGAGAGGAACCAAGTCTTATCCCCTTTGCAGAGAGGCCATGCGAGTGTGGCAGTGGACAGTGTCTTCCCAACATTTTCTGGTGGCAACGCACATTCCGGGGAAGTCCAATGTGATCGCAGACAGGCTAAGCAGAGCTATTCTGATGCCTTACGAGTGGTCCCTGAATTGTCAAGTTGCAGAACAGATCTTCCGCAGATGGGGTCAGCCTTGCTGCGACCTTTTTGCCAGCCCCCTCAATGCCAAATGTAGCAGCTACTTCATGTTGATCCCCCCTCAGGGGGAGTCACCCAGGGATACTCTAGTCCAAGATTGGCCCTCCGGTCTACTATATGCCTTCCCTCCGGTCCCCTTGCTGTCAAAGGTTATTCAGAAAGTGCAATCCTTGGGAAGCAGAATGATTCTGATTGCCCCACACTGGCCTCGTCAAATTTGGTTCCC
Organism: Protopterus annectens; assembly: GCF_019279795.1. Lineage (NCBI taxonomy): Eukaryota > Metazoa > Chordata > Ceratodontiformes > Protopteridae > Protopterus > Protopterus annectens. The sequence goes on along the minus strand of NC_056728.1, from coordinate 1,979,056,795 downwards.
CTTTCTCCATCCCTATCTCATAGACGCTCCTTGGATTCTGGACCCACAACCAGACTTACTGACACACATGTCAGGGCAGCTCCATCCCTCTATTCGGACCCTCCATTTGACAGCCTGGCTACTCCACTTCCATCATTAGTTAGGCTTCATCATTTTTCGCTGGTGGTGGTTCATATTTTATGTTCCTCTCATAAGCCCTCGACCAGGAAGATTTATTACAGTAAATGGAAGAGGTTTTCAATCTGGGCGCATATCAAAAAGATTGACCCTTACAAATCTCCAATTTCATCTGTGTTGGAGTTCTTGTCCATGCTCTTTAACCAGGGTTCAGCGGCTGCAACCATTAAAGTCCAATTGATGGTGATTTCTACCTTTCATGTCGCAGACGAGCCTAGCCTGATGGCACATAGACTCTGTAAGGCTTTCCTGAAGGGCACTTTGTTACTTCGTCCTCCGGTATCGGAACCTGTCATGCCTTGGGACTTAAACTTTGTTCTACAGGGTCTTACTTCACCCCTCTTTGAGCCTGCAGCCACTTGTGATTTAAAATTCTTAACTTGAAAGACTGTCTTTTTAGTAGCCATCACATCAGCCAGACACATTTCGGAGCTTCAAGCTTTATCAATCAAACCCCTTTATTTGATTTTTCATAAGGACAGGGTTTCTATCAGACCAAACCCCTCCTTTCTTCCCAAAGTGGAGTCAATCAGTAACCTTAACCAATCTATTGAATTGCCAATGTTTTTTCCCCAGTTCTCAAACAAGGCAGAATTCAAATTTCATCAACTGGATGTACACAGACAATTATGTTTTTATTTGCACAGAATGAAAGACCTCAGAAAATCTGATCAGTTGTTTGTTTCCTTTTCAGAATACAGAATTGGGTCTCCTGTCTCCAAAGTCACGTTGTACAGGTGGATCTCCAGTTGTATTTCTTTCATTTATTTCTCAGGGGGTAAAGATTTACCGTTCCTGGTGAAAGCTCACTCGGTCTGTATCTACATCTACAGCCTTCAGGCCAGATTGTCTATGAATGATATTTGTGCTGTGGCTACTTGGGCATCTCCTCACACCTTTGTTACTCATTACAAGTTGGATGTGGTATCTAGGGGCAGGTCTTCCTTTGGTTCCATAGTGCTCAGGAGTATTTTCCACTGAAACTCCCAGGATTTAGGTGTTAGGGACGCTGTCCTATGGGTAAGAATGTAGGCGAGATTGGACTACATAACATCAAGAAGTTATGTACTCACCATAACGTTCGATGTATGCAGTCCATCTCGCCTCACATTCTAACTTAGCCGCCCTACTTCCCCCGTCCTGGAGGATCTGGAGGTTAGGTCTGGTTTTAGAGCTCCCTTCATTCTTGGTTTGTTCTTCCTTTCCTTAGGTGTTGTTATGCATGGAGAATAAGTGCTGGGGCTCACAGCAAACTAGATCTGGGGATAGAGAGCAGTGCAGCATGGGATACCATCTTAGCCCAGCCAATAGAAAGATTTCGAGCTAAAAAAGTTGGCCGAGTCAGAGCCGACATTCGGCTCCGAACCCATGGGTAAGAATGTGAGGCGAGATGGACTACATACATCGAACGTTATGGTGAGTAAATAACTTCTTGTTTTCTTCTGTTGTGAAAGAAATAAAACTGCCCTGGGCCTGCTGGTGCAAGCGCGCACGGGAGGCTATCGACCTATAGCATATTACAGCACTCAGACACTGTTGCTTCTGGCTATCCACCCTGTTTACGAGCAGTGGCAGACGCTGCTGTTTGATCAATATGGCCGCACCATTGACATTAGCACACGACACTATACTAGCAGTGCCTCATGCGGTACAAGCATTACTTTTAAAAATGAAAACACAGTATCTTTCTAATGCTCGCCTCACTAAATATGAGTTAAGTTTATTAACTAATCCCGCTGTTCAAATTACACATTGCCCACCACTAAACCCTGCTTCATTAATTCCAACCAGTGATGAGGGCAAACCACATGGCTGTGTGCTTGTAGTTAACACTGTTCTTTCTCCTAGGTTGGATTTGCAAGATGTTCCTTTGCTTAATCCTGAATTAGTTCTTTTTGTAGATGGATCCTGTTTATGAAATAATCTTGGCAAACTCCAAGCTGCATGGTCAGTCTGCTCGCCATCTGCAGTTTTACAAACTGGACAATTACCACCTGACACTTCTGCACAAGCTGCAGAATTAATGGCACTTTCGCATGCATGCATGTAAAATGGCCAAAGACAGATCTGTTGCTATTTATACTGATTCACGTTACGCCCATGGTGTTGTTCATGATTTTGGTACCTTATGGAAGGAAAGGGGGGTTTTGACATCCTCTGGGGCACCAATTAAAAATTACCTGTATATTGATCACCTCTTACAGGATTTATTATTACCTTCCAAAATTGCTGTTGTCAAGTGTGCAACTCACCAGTCTAATGACTCCCTAATAGCTAAGGGAAATAATTTGGCTGACTGGGCTGCCAAGCAGGCTGCTTTTTCACATGCTGTTCAGGGACCATTTCTGCAGCCTGTCTTGCAAATGGTTATTTTTGACACTACTGTTTTGAAAGCTTTACAAAGTGAAGCATCGGAATCAGAAAGAAAAACATGGCTGGCCCACAGTTGTTTCCAATGCTTTGATTCAGTTTGGCAACATCCTGATGGCAGATTATTTTGCCCTACATCTATGTTAAATTCTCTTATAAAAGCATATAATTTGCCAGCTCATGTTGGGGTACAAGCATTAATCAAACAAATCCAGAAGGATTGGTTTGTCCCAGGACTTTCTGCTACTGTGCAACATTTTTTGAGCACTTGCTCCATTTATTTACAGCATAACATTTCAAAGGGCACTCTGGCTCCCGCTCAACCAGTGCCAAAACTAATGGGACCATTTTGTGCTTTACAGTGGGAATTTATTGAACTCCCACCTTGTACTCATTTTAAATATGTTTTGACTATTGTTGATATTTTTTTGGTCTGGTTAAAAGCCTACCTGTGTGCTAAAAAGGATGCTATTTCAGTTGCAAAAAAATTATGAATTGGTTTTGGTGTCCCTTGTCAAATATACTCTGACCGTGGAAAGCATTTTACTGCTAAGTTAGTTGAATCATCGTGTACAATGCTAGGCATTACTTTGAAATTTCATTGTCTATATAGACCGCAAGCATTAGGTATTATTGAATGCATGAACCAGACCTTGAAAACCAGACTTGCTAAAGTCACTTCAGAAACAGGCCTAACTTGGGTGCAGGCCTTACCACTAGCCTTACTTTCTATGCGGTCACAACCGCATCCTACTAAGGGTCTTTCTCCACATGAAATTCTCATGGGTCACCCTTTGCATATGCCCATGACACCACCACCACCCTTTTCTGAATATGATGCATTTGATAATGATATTCTTTTGTACTGCAAATCTCTTGATGTTAAGTTGTCTATCTCGCCTTCATTCTTGCTGGATGGGTTCGGAGCCGACCTCGGCTCCGACTCGGCCACTCTAAAAGCTCAAGAGTTGGTTCCACCGGCTCGAGGCTCCCCTTATATCCCACAATGCTAGGCGAGAGTTACCCCAGATCTCGTTTGCCGCTACAGCGATCGAGGTGTTGGTTTTCTACCGGTTCTTGGTAAGTGACTTTCTTGTAAAGTTAGTGTAATTAAACCCCTTTAAATTTAAATTTTATACTTATTTCCCTTAGTTTAGAGGAATTCTTGCCCCTTTTTCTTAAAATTCCTGTTTTTTCCCCACAAGAACTTTAAGTTCTTCCCTCGGGCCTTCAGGCCTTCTTCCCTCCTTAGTGGGTGTGTGTGTGTATTATTTTCTTAATTTAAAACCTAGTCAGTTGTTTTATTTTAAGCTAAAACTAGACAGGGTGTAATCAGTGTGTGTTTTTGACTGTGTGTGTGATTGCACTCTCGGGATGTCTAAAGAATCAAAGGTCTCAGGCTTCAAGAAGTGTGATGCGTGCTGTCAGAAAATGTCTCTGACAGACGGTCACACTTCTTGTGTCTACTGCCTGGGGCCTTTGCACCTGCAGGACTCCTGTGCTGTTTGCCATGGCTTCAGTCCCAGGGTCCTGCAGGAAAGAAAAAATAAATTAATTTTGAGAGGTTTACTCAAGCCTGAGGATTCCCTTACTGTCTCTTCAGGGAAGCCCTCCAAGGCTTCTAGGTCTTCGGCTCCAGCAACTGAGCCGAGACCTAAGGCTTCTAAACCTCCGCCTACATCGGCTCCGGCTGGAGCCGATGAGTCTCAGTCCACAGTTTCTGTGGTTCCCTCGGCTCCGGCTGGAGCCGAGGTAATAGAGATTCCCGTGTCGGCTCCGACCAGATCTTCGGAGCCGACATCGAGAAAGAGGTCCAGGTCACCATCCCTTGGCTCCGTTCATTCGGCTCCAGGATCTCCCCTGCTGTCTGAACGGAGCCATAAATCTCATTCCTCTAGGTCATCGAGGCTGTCGGATCATGACCTTCAGAGGGTAGTGAGTCGACTTCTTAAGTCCGAGGCACTGGCCCAGATGCTTCAGAGCCCGACTCATCAGTCGATGCCTGCCCCTGTCCATCAATATATTCCTCCTCCGACTCCGTTGAGCTCGGAGCCGGGTCGTGTCGGAACCGGGACTGTGGTAGTGTCGGAGCCGATACAATTGTCTTCGGCTCCATTGTCGGCTCCGATTTCTTCCTTAGAAGAATCTCGGCGCCGGACTTCCATCGTCGGCTCCGAGGGGGTGAGTGGCATCAGACCCTTGTCCGACCCCGCTCTTCCTCTCGGAGCTTCGGCGCTGGTGAGTTCGGCTCCGACATCGGCCTCGGAGCCATCACTGTCGGTGTCGAGGGAGGTTTTCAGCTTCTCGGAGTGGGGACCTCTGGCTTTGCCTGACAGGGGTGCGTTCGAGGTCATGCGGAGTGTGTTAGAGCCTGGCTCTACTCCACAGTCGGCGCCGTCTGCCCCTCCCTCTACGGTGCCTCAGGTCAAGTCGACTCACTCCCTCATCCCGGACCGCAGAGTGCCAGCTCCTCAGGAACCCCCTGTGGGGATTTCATCCTCTTCCGAGGCCTCTCCTGATTTCGCAGAAGAGCCCCCTCGGAAGAGGAAGTGTAAGAGGAAACACATTGACTCACCTGAGTCCATCACATCTGACACAGATTTAGATGATTCCGAGGGTTCCCCCCGTTCCCCTTCTGAAGATGTCTCTTTTGCAGACATTCTAGAGATCCTAAAGCAGAGGGGAAATTGGCCAGCCCTTAACCCTTCGGAGGATGAATCTGTATATCTTGAGGCGTTTGGCTCTCGCCCTTCCACCTCCTGGGTGTCCCCCCCCCTTTGATCCCCTCATGCAGGTGGTTGCTAAGAAGGCATGGACGGCTCCTGATTCAGTGGACCCCACTCCTAGGAGACCCTCCAAATTCATAACGGCACCACCAGACAAGCAGTTCTTGACAAAAGGAGTTTCTGTGGATGCTATGGTGGTAGCTGCTGCCACTAAGAAGGAACTAGCTGATCCTTCAGTACCTGTCCATCCACCTAACAAGGAATCTAGGTCCATGGACAGGTACGGGAAGCGGATGTTCTCGTCAGCGACATTTACTATGCGTTCGCTGAACTACCTGTGCCATTTCACTCGTCTTCAAAGGGACTTGATTAAAGAAGCGAGTGACATGTTGAAGGATCCTACAGCTGCGGGTTTTCAAGATAAAATGAACACTCAGCTGGCTACCCTTAACTCCATAGCCAACTCCTCCATGCGCCTCCTTTCTTATGCGGCTGATGGAGCGAGTAGGGCCGCAGGGACAGGTGTGGCCTTACGTAGGCATGCCTGGATGCGGCTATGCAATTTTGGACCCTTCAAGACGTCTTTCACTAACTCCCGTTTGATGGATCATCTCTTTGGTCCTCAAGTGAAAGAAACCTTGACTAGGTGCGAGACTGATGGCAAGACTCTTTCTGCCGCCGGAGTCCGTTTTTCTACTCCTTCTAGGCCTTACCCCAAAGGCCAGAAAAGTGGGAAAATGTGATTCCGTAAACAAAATCAAGGGACTTCGCCTGACGACAAAGTCGTTACCCGCCAGAGGCAGAGGCGGAATAACAATGGTAGACGCCGCCTCGAGGCAGGGGGCTCCGAGAACCAGGGCAATCGAGAAGCCTTCTCTGATAAGCCCTTTCAGCATCCCTGAGGTGTTGCCCGGCTGCCCACCTTCGGAGGCAGTCGGGGAAGGTTGTCACTGTACCCAGAAGCCTGGCTATCCCTGACTCAAGACAAATGGGTACAGTCCGTCATTTCCGAAGGCTATTCTATCCCCTTTCTTCGCATTCAAACAATCAAAAAATCCCTTCCAGATGTTCCACCAGCAAAGGGATCTAGCGGTTTTGGAAATTTCAAAACTGCTTGCAAAAAGAGCAATTCAGCCAGTTCCAGCAGACCAGCAAGGATCCGGAATCTACTCAAGGTTCTTTTTAGTTCCAAAGAAAACAGGGGACTGGAGACCAATTTTGGATCTCAGTATCTTGAACAGATCAGTCAAGAAAACAAGATTTCGGATGGTCACGCTGCAGTCCATCCTTCCCTATTGGGAAAAGGAAACTGGATGTGCTCTATAGACCTTCAGGATGCGTACTATCACATAAAATGAACAGACGCTCCAGAAGATTCCTCCGCTTCAGGCTGGGAACCAGTCATTTTCAATTCAGGGCCCTGCCCTTTGGTCTCACCACTGCCCCCGGTGTTTACCAAATGCATGGCAGTGGTAGCTTCTCACCTGAGACGACAAGGATTCCAGGTGTTTCCATATTTGGACGACTGGCTCCTCTCAGCTCCCACCAAGCATCTCCTTCTGATGGCCAGGGATTACACTTTTCGCATTTGTCAAAAGTTAGGCATTTCAATAAATTGCGAAAAGTCTGTTTTGTCGCCTTGTCGTACTATTACCTTCATAGGCGCAAATCTAGACACAGTAGACATGTCTGCAAGGCTAACAGATCAGAGAATAACAGACATACACAGACTGGTCTCACTCCTTTTCAACAACAACAGAATCAAAGCCAGGTTAGTTCTGAAAGTGTTGGGAATTATGGCAGCTGCCATACCTCTGCTCCCATTAGCCAGATTCCACATGCGAATCCTTCAATGGATGCTGTTTACACAATGGTCATACCAGCAACTTCCAATGTCCCACACCATTATGATCACGCAGGCGTGCAGAAATCATCTCATGTGGTGGATGTCTTCCCCTCAGCTCTGGTTGGGAAGACCCTTTGTTCCTCCCCCTCCGGTTGCTACTCTGACAACGGACGCCTCCCTGATCGGGTGGGGGGGGCATTATCAGGGCAGGACGGTCCAGGGCACATGGCAACCAGACGAATGCCACTTGCACATAAATGTTCTGGAGATGAGAGCAGTGCTTTTAGCATTGCAAGCCCTTCAAGACTCTCTCCCTTGGGAACGATTGCAATCCAGACAGACAATATGTCTGTAGTGTGGTACATCAACAAACAAGGCGGAACCAGGTCCTACCCCTGTGTCGAGAAGCACTCAGATTGTGGCAATGGGCGATTTCTTCTCAGCGTTTCTGATAGCAACGCACATCCCGGAAGTCCAATCAAATAGCGGACAAATTGAGCAGAGCTATCCTCATGCCTCACGAGTGGTCTCTGAAAGACTCTGTTGTGAGAGAGATTTTTCTCAAGTGGGGTCAGCCTTGCTGCGATCTTTTTGCTACTCCCCAAAACAGCAAGTGCAGACATTATTTCACTCTATTCCCTTTACCAGGCCAACCCAGCAGAGACGCTCTAGTCCAAGTTTGGCCCCGGGGACTTCTGTATGCATTTCCCCCCTTCCCACTAATCTCTCAAGTGATACAGAAAGCTATCGCTCAGAAGGCCTCGCTGATCCTCATTGCTCCTTACTGGCCTCGACAGGTGTGGTTCCCCTTTCTACATCAATTTCTACTGGAGCGACCTTGGCATCTGGACCTAGTTCCAGACCTTTTGATCCATCAATGGGGTCAGTTACATCGCTCCCTCCCCTCTCTGAACCTCACTGCTTGGTTCCTCCAGTTCCAACCTTAGCCAGGCTTCCTCAATTATCTCACTCTGTTCGAGATATTTTGATAGCTTCCCATAAATCTTCCACTAGGAAGATTTATTTGAGTAAGTGGAAACGTTTCACATATTGGGCTCAAGGAAGGGACATAGATCCTTTCACTGCTTCCATCCAAATAGTCCTTGATTTTCTAGCTGAACTCTTCCATGCAGGTTCATCCCTTCTACTCTTAAAGTTCAATTGGCAGCTATCTCTAACTTTCATGTGGGTATTTCTGAGTCTGCCTTAATGTCCCACAAGCTTTGCAAAGCCTTTTTGAAAGGAGTTTTTCTTCTCAGACCTCCTATAAGAAATCCTCCTTCTCCTTGGGACCTAAATTTAGTTCTTACTTCTTTGATTCTACCCCTTCGAACCTGCAGCCTCCTGTTCTTTAAAATTGCTATCATGGAAGACTCTCTTTCTGGTAGCTATTACTTCAGCTAGAAGAGTCTCAGAACTTCATGCACTCAGCTGTCGACCTCCTTATCTATTGTTCCATAAGGACAGGGTATCCTTACGAACCAACCCGTCCTTTTTGCCTAAGGTAGTCTCGACGTCAAATCTAAATCAAAGCATTGACCTCCCTGTCTTTTTCCAGAATATTCCAATAGGTCTGAACAAAAATTACACTGGCTAGATGTTCATCGTCAGTTGAGGTACTATTTGGATAGAACAAAACAATTCAGAAAATCTGACCAACTGTTTATCTCCTATGCAGAAGGCAGAAAGGGACTTTCAGTTTCAAAGGTATCATTATCTAGATGGCTTACATCTCTGATTACCCTTGTTTATGAGATTAGACACCAAAAGCTGCCTAATAAACCTAAGGCCCATTCTACCAGAGCTTTGGCTACTTCCTTAGCCTTCCAAGACAGACTGCCTATTGACACCATTTGTGCAGCGGCTACTTGGGCTACTCCTCACACTTTCATTTCTCATTATAAGTTGGATTTAGCTTCTAGGCATAGAGCTAACTTTGGTTCCACTGTTCTCAGGAGTCTGTTCCGTTAGGCCACCCGGGACAAGGTGCTAGGGACGGGTCCCATCCAGCAAGAATGAAGGCGAGATAGACAACTTAACATATAGAAGTTATGTTCTTACCATAACGTTCCATGTTAGTTGTCTTCTCGCCTTCTTCTTGCGTCCCACCCTCCTTCCCCCTGGCCTGGACAGACCTAGAGGAGTTGTGATTGTGACCTCTCTTTCTACCACCTCTTTTCTTAGGCATATGCTGCTTGCATATTTCCTGAATCAGGATGTAGGTCACCCTTCTTTCTCCCTGTTGTTAGAGGTGGACTCTGTTTAGAGTTATTCTGTTACTATTATAAGCTGGGGTTAGCTTACAAACGAGATCTGAGGTAACTCTCGCCTAGCATTGTGGGATATAAGGGGAGCCTCGAGCCGGTGGAACCAACTCTCGAGCTTTTAGAGTGGCCAAGTCGGAGCCGAGGTCGGCTCCGAACCCATCCAGCAAGAAGAAGGCGAGAAGAAGACAACTAACATGGAACGTTATGGTAAGAACATAACTTCTATTTTCTTTCTTACAGTTTCACCACCAAGTAGCAGCCGCTCAACATCTTCCAGATCCTTTTCTATCATCCGCCCTATAACCAGGGGATTGGGTTTACATTAAGTCCTTCTCTAGAAAAACAGAGCTCCAGCCGCGCTGGAAGGGGCCCTTCCTGGTTCTTCTGACAATGTCATCTGCTGTGCGACTACAATGATCTCCAACTTGGATCCACATTTCACATGTCAAAAAAGTTGTGCCATCTGAACATCAACAACCTTTACCCTTTTCAACTCCAGATTCTCCTCCCATTGCTACTTGTACTTGAAGTAGAACTGTTCCAGTACCTGATGATGCCTAACATTTACCCTTTTGGAAAACTCCAAACTACTGACACTACGCAGACTCAACAACCATTTCCACAAAAAATATTGGACAGCCATTTTGATGATTATTCTTGTTGTACTGTTATTTTTAATGTGGCAATTTTTATTTCCTGCTCCATCGACGCATCACACCAAGCGAGCTATTTGGCATCCACCTTTCAACACCTACCAAGCTATTAAAATTGCCTATGCATCCTCCCTCAATGTCTCTGACTGTTGAATCTGTACTGCTTTACCTACTGTTCATGGGGGATTGATGCTGAGTACAGTCCCTTTAGGGGCTAATGAAACCTGGATGAATCTGATCTATGACACTTCAAATGTCACTTCAAAAGATGGAATAGCATTACATCTGTTTAACTGTCGAAATGGAACTGCGTGTTTTCAGAAATTTGGTAAAGTCAAGGTAGGATGGAATTTTTGTAATGTGACAGTTCCCTATAGGTGTAACAATAACTCCTCCTACTGTAACACAACCTATGATTCATTTTGTGAATTGGTTCATAAAACATACGAAGAGGTAAGAAATAATTCCATTCTACACCAACAGCTGGAATTGATCGATAAGAAGGTGTTTCATTCTGAAAATGGTTATATAAATAGTAATATCACCACTAAGGTGGAAAATTGCTATTTTGTGTGTGGTAGAAGAGCCTATAAATGGCTACCAGGAAACTGGTCTGGTAGCTATTTTTTAGGTTATTTAGTCACAGCCATTTGACATACATCTGCTTTACCCCAAGGGAAGATTTGGAATGTTCGAGAGGTCAAAAAGCCTGCCAATCTGGTAGGCCAAATTGACACTTCATGGATTTATCATCATGACTTAGCTCATGCTGGCACGAAAGGATTATCTCATATGGACTTGTGTGATGATGTCATATCGTGGGCTGGTATAATTCCAGCATATGGAGCAGTAAAATCAATTTGGGAACTGAGAAAACTGTCTAAATTGCTTGACGTATTAAGCAATGCCACATTTTCTGCTTTAGAACTAGTGCCTGATGAACTGACTGCCATGAGAGCTGTAGTCCTTCAAAACCGTATGGCTTTCAATTTCACCCTAGCAACGAAAGGCAGAACTTGCACTTAAATCCAGGAGGAGTGTTGTACATTTATTCCTGACAATCAGCACGAAATTGAAAGTCATCTTGAACTCATTCAGAGAGTCTCCGAACTCTCTAAGGCCAAGGAGGCCGATAACTCAATGTGGGCATGGTTAACCAACCTGTTTTCAGGTTGGGGAGGTGGACTATTAAAGCTAATTTTATTAATCGCAGTATTGGCTCTTATTGCTTTTCTTGTTGTGTTTTTAATCAAAGCATTGATTTTGAAATTAGTGTCTTTTAAGACTACTAAAAAGGTGCCAAAGTTTGATATGCCTGCAGTTATGAATATGGATGATAAAATAAAAATGTGTGACAATGTTGAAGGAACCAGCCACATATTTATGTAAGATTTAGGGCAAATGTATGATCGACTAAATGGTGATGCTTACACAGCATCAAATGGGGGATTGTAGAATATGAATGTCCAAAGTATGTGCTTAAGGAAATTGAGTAAGTGACAATCTGTATACATTGAGATGAACTTTGTACTGTGAACTCTGAGTAAACTGTGAATAGTGGAAAGCACTGACAAACAGGAGCCTGCTTGAAAGCAGGAAATGTGCTTATATGGAAGCGTATCTGATTTTCTTTCTCTGCCTAGAGATATAGTAATATGAACTGCTTTAAGCCTACGGGCAAACCATTGATTGGTTAATTGTCTTTTGTACTAATTTAATTGGTCAAATTTATATTTTTGTACTGTCAGCAGTATCACTGGTATATAAGCTTATGCATTCCTTTGTTCGGGGAGTCTCTCTGGTACTTTCCTTGATACTCCCACACGTGTGTAATAAATACCACTGAAAGAGAGGAAGAAGTGTCTTATCTTCATTTAAGGTAAAAATGTTATATGCAACACTAGGGATGCTGTCCAATACATGAGAATAAAGGCAAGAGTGACAACATCACATGAAGAAGTTATGTACTTACCATAATGTTCCATGTGTGTTGTCCATCTCCGCATTTATTCTCACAACCCTCCCACCAACCCCCATCCTAGTCTCCTAGGAGAACAGGTAATAAATATTCCTTTCTTCATGGACTCATTGGCTTCAGAACATGGGTTGCATTAACATAATTCTTATCATTATTTTTGTTTATACATACTGTTTATGGTCCTATTTGGCAAACAAAATCTGAGATAATGGAGAGGTGCATTCTGGGAAGGGAAGGGTGCCTGAGAGCTTGGTTGAAGGCCACAAGCTTTTGTATAAGGCAAGAGATGAATCCAATGGATTGGCTCCGACCCACAGGTGAGAATAAAGGTGGAGATGGACAACACACATGGAACATTATGGTGAGTACATAACTTCTTTTTTCTGTGTTACTAAGGATAGACCTGATTATCCAAAACTATTATTATGGTAAATGTATGCAGTTTGTGCATATGATTGCCATATAGTTTGCTAAGAGTTTCTGTCTAAAACTGAAGATTATATTCCCAAATGCTACTTTATGAAGGGCTCATTGAGTCATGTGCAGGAACATTTGACTGGGGAAAAACCAAGGTTGTAACACTGCTGACACCTGTAAGTAGATACCAGGATATTAGGAATGCCACTATAGTCTGTTCTCCTTCAGTGATAAACTGTTTATATTGAGCAGCATCAAACAACTGTGCTATATTCCCTTTTGTGCAGGCTTCTGCAAGCACCCTCTGCCTGATATCAGCATAATTTGTCACTTATAGACATTTTGGTTAAAATTCAACTTCTTGAGAGCTAGAGTTTGGGCATAAGTAGAAGAAAACATAGAAATTGTACTTGCTACTGTACCCTATTTGGCATTGCTGTCGAATGTATGCTGTTATGATTATAACATTACACATCTGCCCATTTTCACATAAGAATATATTAAAACCAGTCAATGTAAATTAATGCTAGTAATTAAAATGCAGTGTTAGCAGCTGGCTGGAGTAAGATAGTTCAGTGGTTACACTCTGTGCCATATAGCTCCAGGGTCTTGGGTTCAGTTCTGATCTCTGGTCATTGTCTGTGTGGAGCTAACACATTCTCCCTGTACATGCATGGGTTTTCTTTGGGTACTCCACTTTCCTTTAAATTGAATCTGCTGATTAATTGGTTACTCAAATATGTGTGCATATATATATATATATATATATATATATATATATATATATATATATATATATATATATATATATATATATATATATATATATATATATATATGTATATATATATATGTGTGTGTGTGTGTGTGTGTATGGTGTGTTTCGGTACACATGCTGTAGATCTCACATTTTCTTAGCAGGCTTTTTATGTCAAAATGCCAGTTCACTGCAAGATGCCAACATTACCTTTGGGGGTTTGGTACACAGTGGGGAGTCAGATTTTCCCTTTCCCCACTGTTGTGTGATCTCAGAGTTGGTATATATAATAAGCAGGGGGTATGAGCAGTGTCATAGGCTTGACCCTTGTTTAAAACATTTGATCTGATGTTGTCCTCTTCATTCCTCCTCATGATTTGGTCTCTGATCTGACCCTCAGATTTGGCTCGGCCACATTTTCCAGACTTGGATCCGACTCTCGAGCTTCTCCTTTTACCCATAATGCACTACACCCATCCCAGCACTTCAGATCTCATTTGCCACTTCAGCGATCAGACACGGATCGGTGCTCTCGAGCAGTGTTAGCTAGATAACTACACATTTTTCTTTTCTTCACCTTCTACAAGTGATATTTCTCCTCCCTCATTATCTTTCACTTTGTATTTCCTCTTTAACTGGTACAAAGCTTTATTCTGACCTTTGGTAATTAGCTAGGATTCTGTAGAACAGTAGTTGTGTGTGGTAGTTTAATCTTGTGCTTTTTGACTTGTGTTGGTATGTTTTTTTTTTCTCTAACAACTTTTGTTAAAAAAAAAAAAAAAAAAAGCAATAGCTTTGTAGTAGAATTTCATTTTTTCAGTGCTAACTGTTTGTGTGTGTGTTGGCATGTGTATTTGTTTTGGGCAGGCTTTAGAGCCAGGTTAATTTTTGACAGGAGTTATGTCAGACAAACCCTCTCTGGGTTTCAAGAGATGCACTTCTTGTGGACACAAGACCCCCAACCAAGATACCCACAAGGAGTGTGTCTGCTCTTTAGGTGCTGATCACCTTAAAGCTTCATGTGAGGTTTGTGCATCTTTTAATCCATGCGTGCTCACAGATAGGCACAACAAACTTATATTAAGGGGTCTTCTTTCTTCTTCAGCTTCTGAGGCTCATGCCCCCTCCATGGCTTCATCCTCTTCTTCCAGTGAGGCTAAAAAGAGCTCTCTCTCTGCTTCTGCAAGAGACCCTTTGGAGCTGAAAACAAAATCAAAGAAAAGTTTGGATCCGACCTCCATGGATCTGAAGAAAAATACCTCCTTATTTGATCTACAGGCCTCCTCGGATCTGACTGAGGTAATTACAGTGTCTCCTCCTTCTTCTTCAGCTCCAGTTTCAGATTCTGGGATTCTGGATCTGAGAATTAGAAGCAAGTCCCCAAGCCAGTTAGGAAAGTCCCATTCACCTAAATCAAATGAATAAATAACTCCCAAACGCTAAACATGGTCTGTCACAAAAACAGTCAATATAGGCAGAAAAAAGACAGAAAATCCACCCAAGGATGGCCAATCAATGAAATCTACAAATGTTCCAATTAAAATGTAGTCCTTTAATACGAATAAAACTTTGACTTGAAATAAAATGAAAAATAAAAAAGCTCAAAACTGTCCCTTGAAGATATCCGATAAGCGCTTTCGACTGTTGTCTTCCTCAGATTGTATATTCACCTAAATCGAAGCACTCCAGACCTCCTTCGTCAGTTTCTTCCAGGTCCTCCAGATGCTGGTCCAAGGCAGACATTGTCAGGATGATAGGGAAGTTCCTCAAGGCCCAGATTCAGATGGAGGTACTGTCAGCTTCATCCCCTATCAGATCAGTGAACTATCTGGCCCATACCATCAGAACTCCTTCTCCAATCTGACCCTAGGCTTCAGAGTTACAGATTACAGGACTCCCAAGAGTGTCAACTTCGGTGCTGGGGAAACTACCTTCCTCTACTCCAGTGGTGCCCCTAATCAGCCCTGTTCCTATTCCTTTATAGCAGAGTGTATCATAGTGCGGAGATGTTGGCACCGGGTCCGGCGGAATGGAGTCGGCTCCACCCTTGTCAGAGCTGTCCCTTCCCCTGGGTGCTTTGGCCCTCGACAGCTTGGATTTGATTCCTCTGGAGGCCATGGATCCTCCTTCTTCTGAGGAGTCAGTGTTCTTGGAGGCTTTCAGGGCAGACCCATATGTGTCTTGGGTGACCCCCCCGGTGGATGACCTTGTTGATCTGGTATCCTGCCTGGCACGGAAGGAACCGGATACCATTGAGCCCATTCCTAAATGCCCCAGTAGGTTCCTGGTCACACAGTCTGACAGGAAACACTGGAGTAAGGGCCCTGTAGTTGATGCCATTGTGGTGGCAGTGGCCACTAAGAAAGAACTGGCACAGGAGAGTGCCAATGTCCATCCACCTAACAAGGTGCCTAGAGCATTGGTCAAGTTCAAAAGTGCATTTATGCCTCGGCCACTTTTGTCCTGTGGTCGTTAAATTATTTAGCTCATTTTACCCAGCTTCAGAGAGAGCTGATCAAGGAGCTCTCAGCCCCTCTCTCACTGAGTCCATGATAGTGGAGGAGCTTAAGAAACTTTCTCCCACTTGGCCACTGTGTCATCCATTGCTAACTCCTCGATAAGGCTAATCTCCCATAATGTGGAAGGTACCTCATGGGCTGCTGCTTCAGGCCTATTCCTAAGGAGACACACCTGGATGAGACTATGTGAGTTTTGCAGAACCCTTCAAGACATCCTTTGTTAATGCCCCTTTTGATGGCTCATCACTGTTTGGGCCTTCTGTTAGAGATATACTCACCCACAGCGAAAAGCATGGGAAGACCCTTTCTGCCATGGGAATCAAGTTTTCTGTGCCTGAGGGGTCCTTTTTGAGGAACCAGTGTCGAGGCAAGAAAATGTGGATGTTCTGTAGTCCTATCTCACCTTCATTCTTACATATGGGTTCGGAGCCAATCCACGGCTCTGACTCAGCCAATTACAAAGCTCAAAGTCTCTTAGCTGGCTCGTGGCAAAGTAGGTATCCCATAGTGGACTAGTAAGAATCCCCAGATTTCGTTTGCTGCGTCTGCAAGTTCTGAAGTGCTTCTTGCTTGGCCATGGCTAAGTTGCATATTTTTCATTATTATTGTAGTTTTATTGATATTTCTTCACATAAGATAGCTTAGTTTACCTAGTCTTAGTAATAGTTTTTCATAGGTAATTAATAGTAGTGTGTTTTGCTAAATTTACATAGTTGGTGTTGAGAACTTGTTGGCCGTTCTAGGCCTGTTTTTCTTCTCTGTGTGGTATCCTTCTGTGTGCTAGTTTTTTGACATAGTTCCTGTTAGTGTAGGTCTGCATTTGGGTTAGGACCTTGTTTTTTCTTGTTTTCAATAGTATAGTATATTGTGTGCAGTGTCGTTTACTATTATTGACTAGTTTTTGCCTGCTGTTTAAGATTTACTATTTGTGGTATTTTCTAACTTAGCTTCTTTCCTGTTTCCGCAGCTAGGTCCGTTTAAGTTAGAGGACCTAGTCCTCGGTTGTATTTTTGTGTGTAGTTTTCTTAAAGGGCGAGGCCCATTTAAGTTAGAGGATCTTGTCCTCTCTTCTGTTTCATAGAACTTCCTTTTGTAGACATGTCAAAGGAATCCAAAGATCATAAACCTCCGGGTTTTAAAAAGTGCCTTAAGTGCTCCCAAAAAATGTCAATTACTGATGGGCACAGTAATTGCGTTTACTGCCTTGGAGCCATTCATCTACAGGAAACTTGTTCTTTCTGTCACTCCTTCAGCTCGAGAGTTCTTCAAGAAAGAAAGAACAAATTAATACTGAAAGGTCTCCTTAAGCATTCCTTTGAGAAGGACTTAGCCAGCTCTTCTTCATCCTCCAAGTCTCACTCATCAAAGAAAGAGAAGGTCAAGTCAGCCAAGAGACATTCTCCTGCACCAACTATTTTGTCTGAACCTCCTCAGAAAACTTGAAAATTGGATAAGCCTTCTACCTCTTCAGCTCCACTGTCCTCAGAGCCGGTCGAGGTTATCTATGTTAACACTGCAGTGTCGGCCCCAAGTCATTCGGAGCTGACTACTGAGAAATTGCATCGGAGCCAGTCCAGAGAGCTTTTGCCAGTCTCCCCAACTTTACGATCTCCCATTTTACAGAGATCTAGGTCGACTACCCTGTCATCCAGATCCTCCAAGAGCCTTTCAGAAGAGGATGTAGAGAGAGTAGTGCTTAGACTTTTGAAGTTGTCTGCTTTACCCAAATTGTTGCTGGCTCCAACCCAGTCAGTTCCAGATCCATCTAAGACCATTCTCCCTGTTTTGGTTCCTCCTTCAAGCCATACTGGCCCTTAGGAGCTGGAGATTTCTGTGCCGTTTGTTGTAGAACCATTGGCTCCAACTCCCCTTGTGGCTGTCTCGGAGCTGACTTCCGCTCCAACACCTTTGGTGCTGTCCTTGGTGTCTAGGAGCTGAAGCTCACCAATCAGCCCCAACAGGGACACTTGGACCTGAACCTCTTTGGTGCCGAGTCTACCTCTCGGTGTGCCGGCTAGGTTGAGCTCGGACCCTACATCCATCTCGGAGCCGATCACTTTGGAACCGAGGGCTACCTCTCTTTCCTTGGAACTGGGGCTGTCTTTGGAGCCAAAGAGATCTGCAGTTGAGATGATGAGGAGCATGCCATCCCGGTCCTCAGCTCCGCACAAGGCACTGATACTCTTCCCCCTCAAGCACCAACCTCTGTCTCAGCACCATCTCTCTCCCTGTCTTGACAACAGAGACCCGCAGCCTCAAGAGCCCCCATTGGGTGGCCCCCAGTCTTCCAAGACCTCCCCAGAATACCCTTCTGAGGAGCCCCCTCAGAAGAGGACATGCAAGAGGAAGTATATAGACTCCCCGGATGAGTCCATCACCTCAGACACTGACATCGAGGAGTCAGAAGGGTCCCCCCAGGTCATCCTCTGATGATATCTCCTTTGTAGATATCTTAGAGATCCTGAAGCAGAGAGGTGGCTGGCCCATTGTCATCCCTTCTGATGAGGAGTCAGTGTACCTGAAGGCTTTTGGGTCTCAACCTTCAGCCTCTTGGGTGTCTCCACCTTTTGATGAACTCCTGGACCTAGTTAGTCAAAAGGTGTGGGAAACTCCTGATGCTGTGGAACCAGTCTCCAGAAGACCCAACAAATTTCTCTCAGCCCCTAAAGAGAAAGATTTCTTGACCAAAGGTGTGCCTGTAGATGCCATGGTGGTGGCGGCAGCCACTAAGAAGGAACTAACTAAGACTTCTACATCTGTCCATCCACCAAACAAGGAGTCTCAAATGATGGATAGATATGGGAAGCGTATCTTCTCTTCAGCAGCTTTTACTCTCAGATCACTGAACTATCTCACAGATTTTACTAGGCTTCAGAGAGATCTCCTAAAGAATCTGGGAGATACTCTCCAAGGTACATCAACTGAAGGAGTCTCTGAGAAAGTTACTGCTTAGTTGTCCTCCTTAAACTCCATGAGGCTAATCTCCTACACAGCAGATGTAGCAAGTAGGGCAGGAGGTTTAGGAGTTTCCCTTAGGAGTCACTCCTTGATGCATCTATGTAATTTTGTGGAGCCCTTCAGATATACTTTTACCAATGCCCCCTTCGACGGTTCCTCTTTGTTTGGAACAAAGGTAAATGATACACTCACCAGGTGTGAACAGGAATGGAAAACTCTCTCTGTAATGGTAGTACGTTTTACCATACCTTCTAGACCACATCCCAAGGGTCAGAGAGGTGGGAAAATGTGGTTCATGAAGTTCCAGAGATTTTTCCTGGATGCACAGGGTGATTCCTCCTTCAGAGGCAGGGGAGGAGGAGCTAATGGTAGATGTCGCCCTAGAGGCAGGGGGATCCGTAAAACCAGGGTGGCCACGATTCCTTTAGTAGCCGTCCCTATCAGCACTCCTGATGTGGGGCCCAGCTGCACTTCTCTGGAGCCAGTCAGGGGTCACTTATCTTTGTATCCAGAAGCCTGGCTCAACATCATCCAAGACAAGTGGGTCCAAAGAATAATCACCAGAGGATACTCCATACCCTTCTTTCTTCCACTCCACACCCCCAAGAAGATCCCAGATGTTCCACCCAATCACCGGGATCAAGCAACTATAGAAGTTCAAAAGTTGCTTTCAAAGAGAGTCATCCAAATCGTCCCCACAGACCAGATAGGATTCGGAACTTCTTTTTAGTGCCAAAATGAACAGGGGACTGGAGGCCCATTTTGGACCACAGCAAACTAAACAAATCTGTAAAGAAGTCCAAGTTCCGAATGGTAACCCTGCAATCTATACTCCCTCTATTAGGGAAAGACAATTGGATGTGTTCCATAGACCTCCAAGATGTGTACTACCACATAAAAATGGACAGAGCATCGAGGAGTCATCTACGCTTCCAGCTGGGAGCCAGTTATTACCAATTTCATGCTCTGCCCTTTGGTCTCACCACAGCCCCCAGGGTGTTCACCAAATGTATGGCGGTAGTGACAGCTCACTTGAGACGTTGTGGATTCCAAGTGTTTCTGTAACTGGACGACTGGCTCCTGACCACCACCACCAGGCACCTACTCCTACAAGCCAGGAATTCAACCATCCAGCTCTGTACCCAACTAGGAATTACGATAAATTGGGAAAAGTCTGCCTTGTCACCCTCTCAATTTGTGACACAGTCACCATGATAGCTTGTCTCCCTGCAGACAGAATTCAAAATCTCAGACAACAGATATACAGCTTACTTCCTCTACAAAAAGTCAAGGCAAAGACTGTGCTGAAACTCTTAGGGACCATGGCTTCTACCATAAATCTAGTTCCTCTAGGCAGATTGCATATGTGAATTCTTCAATGGCTACTTTTTTCCCAGTGGTCTCTTCAACAACTTCCTCTATCTCATCATATTCTCATAACAGAGTCTTTCAAAAAGGACCTTCGTTGGTGGATTCAGCCCAATCAGCTGATGACAGGAACACCCTTTCTCCCTCGTCAACCCGTTGCTACTGTGACCACGGATGCCTCCCAAATAGGGTGGGGGGCATTATCTAGGCAGGACTGTCCAAAGCACATGGCAAGATCACGAGGCTCACTTGTATATCAATGTCCTAGAGATGAGAGCAGTGCTTCTAGCATTGTAAGCACTTCACGACTTTCTTCCTTTAGGGATGATAGCAATCCAATCGGACAATATGTCAGTGGTATGGTATCTAAACAAGCAAGGAGTAACCAGATCTTATCCTCTTTGTCGAGAGGCTCTTCGTGTTTGGCAGTGGGTGATATCTTCCCAGCGCTTTCTAGTAGCAACGCACATCCCGGGGACAACCAATGTGATAGCCGACAAGCTCAGCAGGGCAATTTTGATGCCTCACGAGTGGTCTCTGAATCAGAAAGTAGAGGAACAGATTTTCCACAAATGGGGACAGCCTTACTGCAATCTTTTTGCCAGCCTGATCAATGCCAAATACAGCAGCTACTTCTCCCTTATCCCCCCACCGGGGGAGACACCGAGAGACGCAGTTGTTTATGATTGGCCTCCGGGACTTCTTTATGCATTTCCCCCATTTCTGCTCATATTGAAAGTGATCCAGAAAGCAAGGTTCTTGGGAAGCAAAATGATTCTGATCACTCCTTACTGGCCTCGTCAGATTTGGTTCCCCTTTCTCGGGCCTCATCTCCTAGATGATCCATGGACTCTGGACCCAGTTCCAGACCTTTTGACACACATGTCAGGCTGCCTTCACCCCTGCCTCCACACCCTCAACTTGACAGCGTGGCTGCTCCACTTCCATCCCTAGTCAGGCTTCATGATTTTTTACCTGCAGTGACCCATATCCTTACGTCTTCCCACAAACCTTCCACTAGGAAGTTATAAGCTAGTAAATTACAAAGATTTTCTATCTGGGCAAAAGAGAAAACTGTAGATCCTTACACAGCATCCATCCCTTTGGTCTTAGAATTTCTAACTGAACTTTTCCATCAGGGATCAGCTGCTGCTACAATAAGAGTTCAACTGGCAGCGATATCAAATTTTCATTTGGGACAACATGAGCCTAATCTGATGGCTCACAGATTATGTAAAACCTTCCTTAAAGGTGCTACCTTGCTGAGACCTCCTTTTCAGGAACCTGTACCTCCTTGGGATCTAAATTTCATTCTGTCCAAACTTACTTCCCTGCCTTTTGAACCCGCACATTTGTGTGAATTGAAGTTTCTGTCTTGGAAGACCATTTTTGTAGTAGCTATCACATCCACTAGATGGGTATCAGAGTTGCAAGCACTGTCAATCAAGCCTCCTTATTTGATTTTTCATAAAGACAGAGCTGAACTTCGTACAAATCCATCCTTCATCCCTAAAGTTTGCCCTCAGGCTAATTTGAACCAAACTATTGAACTGCCTGTATTTTTTCCTAATCATTCAAACAGTGCAGAATATAAATTTCATCAACTTGATGTTCACATAGAACTAAGGAACTTAGAAAATCAGACCAATTGTTTGTGTCCTTTTCTGAAGCCAGAATAGGTCTGCCAGTCTCTAAAGTGACTCTATCTAATTGTATTTCCAACTGTATTTCCTTTATCTACTCCTCCAATGGAAAGAACCTTCCATTTAAAATTAAGGCTCATTCCACAAGATCTCTGTCCACATCTTCTGCTTTTCAAGCCAGAGTTCCAATTGACAGTATTTGTGCAGCAGCAACTTGGGCTACCCCTCATACCTTTATTACTCATTACAAATTGGATTTGACCTCCAGGGGTAGAGCCTCCTTTGGTTCCACAGTTCTTAGGAGTATATTCCCATGAGCCAACTGAGAAAAAAGGTGCTAGGGACGCTGTCCCATATGTAAGAATGAAGGTGAGATAGGACTACAGAACATAAAGAAGTTATGTACTCACCATAACGTTCCATGTTTGTAGTCCATCTCGCCCTTCATTCTTACAAACCCACCCACCTACCCCCATCCTGGGAGGATCTGGAGACAGGATAGTATTGCCTTTGGTAGGGTGGAGACCTTCCATTGTTGTTGTTCCTTCTGGATAACCTTTTCTGTCACTCTTATAGTCAGCAGCAAACAAGATCTGGGGATTCTTACTAGTTCACTATGGGATACCTACTTTGCCACGAGCCAACTAAGAGACTTTGAGCTTTGTAATCGGCCGAGTCCCATATGTAAGAATGAAGGGTGAGATGGACTACAAACATGGAACGTTATGGTGAGTACATAACTTCTTTTTCTGTAAATCCCAAGGGCCTTTCCATGACCTGCTCAGGGAGCCCTCCTCCAGAGGCAGTGTAGGAGGGTTTAATGGTCAACATTGCCGTAGAGGCAGAAGGTGTCTGCACAACCAAGGCTTCAGAGGCATGCTCCCTGACAAGCCCTATCAATACTCCTTAAGTGCTGCCTGACTGTCCATCTCTGGAGGCAGTCAGGGGTCGACTTTCCTTGCATCCAGAAGCCTGGACACACTTGACAAACAATTCATGGGTGCTAAACGTAATATCCAGTGGTTACTACATTCCCTTTCTCCTCACCCCTCCAAACACCAGCAAGAAACTCCCTGATGTGCCACCCAGTCAGAGAGAGCAGGCAGCCCACGGAATTAAAAAATTGCTGTAAAAAAGAGTCATCCAAGAGGTCCTGACCGAACAAAGAGGATTCGGAACTTACTCCCACTTCTTTTTGGTGCAGAAAAAGAAATGGGGACCTAAGACCCTACTGAATCTAAACAATTTGAATCTTTATGTAAAGAAGTCGAGGTTCCGAATGGTTACGGTTCAGTCCATTCTGCCCCTATTGTGCAAGGATGATTGAATGTGCTCAGTAGATCTCAAGGATGCATACTGTCATATCAAAATAGACATGCGCTCCAATAATACCTGCACTTTCAGCTAGAAGCCAATCACTTTCATTTCAGAGCACTGCCCTTTGGGCTCACCACAGCCCCTGGGTGTTCACCAAATGCATGGCAGTCGTAGTAGCTCACATGAGACTCAAAGGATTCTGGGTATTTCCATACTTAGACAATTGGCTGCTCACAGCCCCCATGAGGCATCAACTTCTCCAAGCCAGAGATTATCTGATTCAGATCTCACACTCCCTGGGCATCACCATAAATTTAGACAAGTCCAGTCTGATCCCTATGCTGAACCTAGAATTCATAGGAACACAGTTAAATATGAGGGATCAGGTAGATTTTCTTCCCCTTCACTACATTACGACACTGAAGAATCAAGTCCGAGAACTATTATCCCACCCATCCCCCCTGTATGTCTAGTCTCAGCAGCGATCTTGTTAGTTCCTCTGGTGAGTTTCTTTATGCGAATCCTTCAATGGACATTAGCAGTACAGTAGTCTATACTCTACCAACCTCTGTTTGTTCCCATCAGACTGACAGCTGTCTGCAAACATTATATTCTTTGGTTGATTCAATCAGACAACCTCCTTTTAGACAGACCCTTCTCAATTCCCCCTCCAATAGCCACAGTAACCACAGACGCTTCCCATTTGGGGTAGGGGGGCATTACAAGGGAAAGATGGTCCAAGGCACATGGTCCCATCTGGAGGCAAGGATGCATATCAGTGTCCTCATGATGAGAGCAGTTCTTCTAACGTTGCAAGCCTTTTGAGATGCTTTCCCTCTGGAGACCATTGCAGTTCACACTGATAACATGTCTGTAGTATGGTACATCAACAAACAGGAAGGAATGTGTTCTTACCCTTTGTGCAGAGAGACCATGAGGGTTTGGGAATGGGCAATATCTTCGGACTGCCTTTTGGTTGCAGCTTACATTCCGGTGAAAACCAACGAGCTGGCGGACAGACTCAGCAGATCTATCCTGATTCCACATGAGTTGTCCCTCAATGAATTAGTGGTGAACGTGATCTTCAACTGTTGGGGTCAGCCTTGCTGCAGCCTTTTCACCTCTCCCCTCAACAACAAGTGCAGCGAGTTCTTCACTCTGATCCCCCCAGGAGAGACCCCAAGGGATGCTCTGGTACAAAATTGGCTCCCCAGGTCTCATTTAAGCCTGTCCCTTTCTTCCGCTGATCCCGAAGTTTCTTTAGATGGCAAGCAGGTGAAAAGCTCATTCATCCTCATTGACCCCTTCTAGCCTTGACAGATATGGTTCCCTTTCCTCTGGTCTCATCTAAAATATCCTCTGGGGATACTGGAGCCAAGGCAGGATGTCCTCTCTCACCCATCAGGATTGCAACATCCCAATCTTCATGGCCTCAAGCTGAACACATGATGTTATGTTGTCCAATCTCACCTTAATTCTTGCTGGTTGAGTTCGGAACCAAGCATCGGTTCTAACTCGGCCTATTACAAAAGCTCGAGAGCTTCCACTGGCTTGAGGCTAACCCCCTATCCCATGATACACCGGGTAAGTTACCCAGATCTCGTTTGCTGCTCAAGCGACTGGGATGTCTTGTGACTGGTTCATTGGCTAAGTAGTATTTAATGTACTTTTCTCAACAGTTTTCAGATAAAACATTTTTTCTGTAGTGTGCGATAGAGTTAGAAACCCTCGTTTGTAGTCTCTAGTGTGTGTTTTCCTCTCTTGTTCTTGTGCGAGACCCATTTAAGTTAGAGGGCTCTTGGCAGCCCATTTAACTTAGAAGACCGCTCCCCTTCCCAGTGTTATTAGTTTTGTTTTCTTATCTGGAGAATCCGTTTAAGTTAGAGGATTCCCTTCTGAATACTTATCTCAGTTTTCTCAGAGGATTGTTGGTGACTTGTTAAATTAGCTATAGTGTTCCTTTTAGATAGTGTGTTTGAAATAGTTAATCCCATCCTTTGGCGATTTTGTGACCTTTCCTTTAAAACCCTTGCAGTGTGTTGGTTATTTTTTCTTGTATAGTGTGACCATAGTTAGTAGGCTCCATTGTGTGTTAGAGCTGTTTTTTGAATTTTTTCTATAATATTTACAAGTCTAGAAGTGTTGTTAGGTTAGTTAAATTTATTGCTATCTTTTGCTGGTTAACAATGTCAAAAGAAAAAGATAAGGACCCAAAATAACCGAGGCAATCAGGGTTTAAAAAATGTAATAAGTGTACACAAAAAATGCCTCTTATGGATGGACACACTGACTGTGTTTATTGTCTTGGTGCCATCCATTTGCAAGACCCTTGTACAATTTGCCATGGTTTCAGCAGCAGGGTTCTTCAGGAATGAAGAAATAAATTAATGGTGACAGGTTTGTTAAAAGGTCCTTTCCAGGAGTCATTAGAGGGTTCTCAGAGCTCCAAGCCTACTTCTCCCTCTACTTCCCACTCAAAAGGATCCAAAAGACCTGCCATTGAGACTCCAGCTTCAGAGCCACCTAGGAAAATTATCGCATCGGAACCGAGGACTTATGGTTCCGACAAGTCAAGGTCAACCTCTTGGGCTCCATCTGTGTTCACTGAGTCGGTAGAGTTTTCGATTATGACAAGGTCTCCTATCTTGGAGCTGATCACTCCAGCTTTGAGATCACCCATTTTGGAGAGGGCTAAATCTCCTTCTTTAGCCTCCCGTTACTCCAGGAGTTTATCTGATGACGATGTGGAGTGGGTGGTGAAGAGACTGCTTTGAACACCTGCACTGGCAAAAATGTTATCATCACCAACCCCAAAGGAATCGGGACTGGCCAAAGTACCATCTTCAATTCTTCCTCCAACCCAGCTTGTGGTCTTGGAACCAGGGATTGTGGGTCTGATAGTAGTGGAACTGTCAAACCGGGACCTCCTTTAGGATCGTCGGTTCCAGCATCTGCTCTGACCTGTTCAGGTCCATCAGATTTTGAGAGGTCTGGCAGCCGACGCTCACCCTTTGGGTCTGTGGAGGGGAGTCGGCGTGGACAGTTGTCCAATCTGACTGTACCCCTTGGTGCCTCAGGGAGGTTGAGCTCGGCTCCTACATCGGCGTTGTAGCCACCCGCTCTGCCTCAGAGCCGGTCCTCTGCATCTCCAGAGCAGGAGATCTCTTCGGGGTGGAGCGAGGGGGCTTTTGAACTGATGGCGAGGGTGCTGCCACCCCAGACAGCTCCACTCTTGGGCCCAGTTTGTCTTCCCTCCCACGCGTCAGTGTTGGTCTCATCATCACCTCCTCTTCCCAAGTGTAAAGACCTGGAACCTCAGGAAGCCCCTGTGAGCGACATTGTCTCTTCTGAAACTTCACCAGAGTATCCTTCTGAGGAAGTCCCTCAGAAGAGACTGTGCAAGTGGAAGCACATAGACTCCCCTGAGTCTGTCACATCAGATACTGATCTGGATGATTCAGAAGGGTCCCCACGGTCCCCCTCTGAGGATGTCTCATTTGCTGACATCCTTGAGATCCTGAAACAGAGTGGTGGCTGGAAGCCCACCAACCCTTCAGAGGATGAATCGGTATACCTGGAGGCTTTTGGGTCTCGCCCTTCCACCTCCTGGGTGACTCCCCCTTATGACCAATTGCTTAATGTTATATCTTGTAAGCCCTGGACTTCCCCTGATACAGTGGAGCCTGTTCACAGAGGCCCAATAAATTTATCACTGCCCCTACTGAGAAGGAGTTCCTAACCAAGGGTGTCCCTGTAGATGCGATGGTGGTGGCGGCGGCCACTAAGAAGGAGTTATCGGAAACCTCCTCATCTGTTCATCCTCCCAATAAAGATTCACGGATTATGGACAGATATGGAAAGTGTGTTTTTTCTTCAGCTGCCTTTACCCTACGGTCGCTGAATTACCTGACCCACTTTACAAGGCTTCAAAGGGATCTCCTCAAAGAGCCAGGGGATACCCTTCAGGGTACTGTAACTCTGGGAACCTCGGACAAGGTTTCCTGACAGCTCACCACCCTCAACTCATTTGTCAACTCATCCATGAGACTGATTTCATATGCAGCTGATGGAGCGAGCAAGGCAGAAGCGACAGAAATTTCCCTAAGGAGACATTCCTGGATGCATCTTTGCAACTTTGCTGAACCCTTCAGGTTTTCCTTCACCAATGCCCCCTTTGATGGTTCTTCCCTTTTTGGACCAAAGGTGAAAGAAACTTTAACCAGGTGCGGGCAGGAAGGGAAAACCTTGCCTGCCGTTGGAGTCTGTTTTTCCGCCCAATCCAGATCTTATCCCAAAGGTCAGAAAGGTGGTAAAATGTGGTTCTGCAAGTCCCCAAAAGGTTTTTCTGATGCACGTGGTGGCACCTCCCCCAGGGGCAGAGGGGGAGGTAATAATGGAAGGCATCGACCTCGCAGCAAAGGAGGTCCGCAGAATCAGGGTGACAGAGATACGTTCTCTGGCAGGCCCTTCCAGCACTCCTGAAAGGAGGCCCATCTGCTCTTCTCTGGAGGCAGTCAGGGGATGCTTGTCACTGTACCCAAATGCCTGGCTGGAAATCACTCAAGACAAATGGGTACAGTCAATCACATCCAGGGGTTATTACATTCCCTTTTCTACTCCTCCACCTGTAAATCAGTCCATTCCAGATGCCCCACCTGGTCAGAGAGACAAAGCAACTGCAGGAATACACAAGTTGCTAGAAAAAAGAGTCATCCAAGAGGTCTCAGCAGACCAAATCAGATCCAGAACTTACTCAAGGTTCTTTTTTGTTCCAAAAATGACAGGGGGACTGGAGACCCATTCTGGATCTCAGCAGACTGAACAAATCTGTAAAAAAATCAAAGTTCCAGATGGTGACACTGCAGTCTATATTCCCTTTTCTCGGGAAAGACGATTGGATGTGCTCGATAGATCTCCAAGATGCATACTACCATATAAAAATGGACAGGTGATCCAGGAGACACTTGTGCTTTCAGCTGGGAGCCAGTCATTACCAATTTCGAGCCCTGCCCTTTGGTCTCACTACAGCCCCCAGAGTGTTCACCAAATGCATGGCAGTGGTTACGGCTCACTTGAGACATCAGGGATTCCATTTGTTTTCATACCTAGACAACTGGCTCCTGTCCACCACCACCAAGCATCTACTACAGCAAGTGAGGGATGAAACAATACTTTGCACCAGGCTAGGCATTACAATAAACCTCAAAAAGTCTGCCTTGTCTCCTTTGCAGCATATTACTTTCTTAGGGGCAGAATTGGATTCAACAAAAATGGTGGCAAAACTTACCCCTGAGAGAATTCAGTCCCTTCACCGTCAAATCAGGGTCTTGATATCAAAGAAGAGGGTTCAGGTGAGGTATGTACTACAGGTTCTGGGCACCATGGCAGCTGCAATTCTCCTAGTTCCTCTAGCACGGCTGCACATGAGGGTTCTACAGTGGTTACTCTTTGCCCAGTGGTCCATGCAGGATCTCCCTCTATCACACTAGATAATCATTATGGACTCATGCAAGAAGGATCTTCTCTGGTGGCTACAAATGGAACAGTTGTCCTTAGGCTGCCCATTTGTATTTCCAGAGCCGGTAGCAGTACTGACCATGGATGCTTCCCAGATCGGGTGGGAGGGCATTATCTGGGAAAGACTGTCCAAGGCTTATGGCAAGAACACAAGAGCCACTTGCACATCAATGTCCTAGAGATGAGAAAAGGGCTGTATGCATTGCAGGCATTTCAGGACTCTCTTCCAATAGGAACAGTTGTAATTCAACCAGACAACATGTCAGTAGTGTGGTACATAAACAAACAGGGAGAAACTAAATCATATCCCCTAAGTCAAGAAGTGCAATAGGTGTGGCAATGAGCTGTCACTTCTCAATGGTTTCTGATAGCAACACATATCCTGGGCAAATCATGAGTAGTCCCTAAAACTAGAAATTGCGGAAGAGATCTTTCAGAGATGGGGCCAGCCTTGCTGCGACCTTCTCGCCACATCCATGAATGCCAAATGCAGCAGCTACTTTGCCCTCATTCCCCCTCCAGGGAAATCACCAAGGGATGCACTTGTTCAAGATTGGCCCCCGGGACTTCTCTATGCTTCCCCTCTTTCCCTTAATACCCAAAGTACTTCTGAAAGCCAGCACATTGAAAAGCACCTTGATACTCATTGCACCTTACTGGCCTCGACAAATTTGGTTCCCCTTTCTCTGGGCCCATCTTTTGGAGGAACCATGGATTCTGGACCCAGTTTTAGACCTTTTAACCCACTCATCGGGAACATTCCATCCATCCATCCAAACCCTCAAGTTGATAGCATGGCTGCTCCAATTCCATGTTTAGCCAGGTGTTACAATTTTTCCCTAGCAGTTAAACATATCTTGGTTTCTTCCCAAAAACCATCTATGAGGAAACTGTATTCAAGTAAATGGAAAAGATTTTCCTACTGGGCTGTTAAGCACAGTATAGAACCTTTTACGGCTCCCATTACCGCAGTTCTAGAGTTTCTCACCAAAGTTTTGATGAAGGGGCAGCAGCAGCTTCCATCAGGGTACAATTAGCAGCCATTTCTAATTTTCATACTGGTGAGATGGGGATGCCTATGATGTCCCACAGGTTATGTAAGGCCTTTTTGAAAGGTACCTTCTTACTCAGACCCCCACTCAGGGAACTTCCAGCCCCTTGGGACCTAAATTTTGATCTGATAATGTTAATCTTCGTTCATTCCTTACGCATGGGTATCGGTTCTGACCTCGGAACCAAGCCGGCCATTTTCCAAGCTCACGTAAGCTTCAAACTCTCGAGCTAAACTCTAACCCACAATCCCCCTCTCCCTTTTACCCCAGATTTTGTTTGCCACGTTGCCATTCTGTCATGTCAAGCTGTTT
>NC_056728.1:1978976508-1979026418 GCF_019279795.1 Protopterus annectens | reverse complement strand
TTTTGACATATACTGATTTCATTGAAGGGGAAGGGATCCCTAACCCACCACCTGAAGACATCTCCTTTAGAAACATCCTTGAACTCCTGAAGCAGATGAGTGGTTGGTCTACCCACACCTCTTCCTCTGAAGAATCAGTATACTTGGAGGCCTTTGGCACTGGCCCATCTTCCTCCTGGTACACCCCACCTGTTGATGAATTTGTGGATTTGATTTATTGGAAGGCATGGAAGGAACTTGATTTGGTCGATCCAATACCAAAACAACCTGATAGAATCATGGCACCCCTGGTAGAAAGTCAGCATTGGAGTAAGGGTGTATCGGCTTATGGCACGGTTGAGGCGGCAGCCACAAAGAAAGAACTCACAGAAGAGAGTTCAACTGTCCACCCTCCTAACAGGGAGTCTAGGTCGATGGACAGACTGGGAAGCGAGTTTATGCTTCAGCGACTTTTGCTATCTGATCACTGAACTATTTAGCCCATTTTATGAGGCTGCAAAAGGACTTAATCAAGGAACTTTTCAGCTCGTTGGCAAAGGTTGCGCCCAAGGAGGTTCAAACTTCTGTTGCTCCTCGGTTAAATACCTTACAGTCTGTGGTTAATTTGTCCATGCAGTTGTTATCTAATGCTACAGAGGGTGCTGCACGGGTGGCAGGTTCAGGCTTAGCCATGAAGAGACAAGCCTGGATGCACCTATGCAATTTTTCAGAGCCTTTTAAGTCTTTGTTTGTCAATGCTCTGTGTGACTGATCATCAATTTTTGGCCCTACAGGAAAGGAAATGATTTCCAGGTGTGAGAAGGATGAAAAGACACTTTCTGCCATTGAAGTACATTTTTCGACACCCCCCCCCCCCAACGATCTTTTTCCAGGAATCAGAGAGGGGATCATAAAATGTGGTTCTAGAAGTCACAAGGTCCATTCCCTGATACACATGGAACTGGTTCTCCCAGAGGAAGAGGGTGAAATGGGAATAATAGAAGAGGCAGATGAGGCCCGCAGAATAATGGGTCCAGAGAAATGGTCTTTGACAGACCCTATCAGCACTCCTCAATGGAGACCCGATTGTCAACTTCTGGAGGCAGTCAGGAGACATTTTTCTCTGCACCAATCTGCCTGGCTAAATTTAACAAATGGCACTTGGGTGCTTGAAAATTATTACCAGTGGTTATTCCATGCGATTTTCCCTTCCTCCTCCAATGACAAACAAACTTCCAGACATGCTACCCAGTTTATAGGAACCAACAACTCAACAGATCCTACAGTTGCTATAAAAAAAGAGTGATCCAAGAGGCCTCACCAGAGCAGAAAGGATCCGGAACTTACTCAAAATTATTTTTACTTTCAAAGAAAACAGGGGACTGGAGACAAATTTTGTATCTCAGTGTGTTAAACGTGTTAATCAAGCATACAGAGTTCCAGATGGTCAAAGTGAAATAAATTCTATCATTTTTGGGCAAGGACAATTGGATGTACTTGATAGACCTCCAGGATGCATACTATTATGTAAAAATGAACGGACAATCCATGAGGCACCTTCACTTCTGAGTGGGAGCCAGTCATTTCCAGCTTAGAGATCTGCCCCTTGGACTAAATATGGCCCCAAGAGTGTTTACCAAATGTATGGCAGTAGTAGCAGCTCACTTGAGACTGCAGGGAATTCATGTGTTTCCTTATCTGAACGACTGGCTCATCACCTCCCCAACCAAGCATCAACTGGTGACAGATCAGGTTTTACAAACCATGCATCAACTGGTACAAGCAAAAGATCAGGTTTTACAGACCTGTTCAAAACCATGCAAAGTCTCAACTTCAAGCCACCCAAAGATTAGATTTCATTACAGCCCTATTTGACATATCTATGGTTGCCTCCATTCCCTATCCTCATCTTCTCAACATGAGAAAACAAAAAAGAAGACAACTGGCAGTTCCAAAATGTCTGCCAGGAAAGTGTTACAAGCTCTGGAATCAATGGGGGCAGCCCAATACTTTAGTTCCTCTGGTGAGATACCATATGAGAGTTCTACAGTGGATGCTGCAAACTCAGTGGTCCTTCTTCACCCACCCCATGTCAGCAATGATAAGGATAACTCAAACTTGCAAGGACTATCTCAAATGGTGGATTCAGTCAGATCAACCTCAGCAAGGTCGCCCATTCATCCTACCTCATCCTGAGGCTGTAGTGACTACGGACGCCTCCCAAATAGGGACAGGGGCATTATTTGGGAAAGACAGTTCATGGCACTTCGTCCCCCAAAGAGGCCAATTTGCAAATAAATGTGCTGGAGATAAGAGCAGTGCTGTTAGCTTGCAAGCCTTCTAAGGCTCCCTTCCTCTGGGAGTGATTGCAATCCAAATTGACAACATGTTGGTTGTTTGGTATATCATCAAACATGGAGGAACCAGATTTTTCCCTCTCTGTCGGAAAGCCCTCAGAGTATGGCAGTGGACAATGCTTTCTGGTAGCAATGCACATTCCTGGGAAGTCCAATGTGTTTGTGAAAAAGTTCAGCAGATCCATTCTGTTGCCTCACAAGTGGTCCCTCAACCACCAAGTAGTGAACATTATATGTGAGAGTGTTCAATCTCGCCTTTGTTCTTACACATGGGTTCGGAGCCGATCCTCGGCTCCGTGCCGGCCGACTGCAAGCTCTGCATCGAGAAGAAGCTCGAGGACATCCAATACCCACAATCCCCCTCTGCCTTTACCTCAGATCTAGTTTGTCATTGCTGCATAGCACGCTGGGGACTAGCTCGAGGCTTTTACAGATAAGAATTTATCTTTCTGTTTAAATTTTTCTTCAATATAGTCTATGAATAGTTAGAGTAGGTGTGTGAGTGGACTTTGATATCTCGGTTCCTTAGATTAGTTACTTAGTTTAACTAAAGGGTACAGAGTTTTTCGGGCCTACCTCCCTACTTGAATAACTTGGACCTAAGTATTGTGTAGTCTGCTTATTACAGGATTTGACACATATTACGATTTGACTGTTTTTCATTGGAAGTGACTGTTGATTACTGGACTGGCATTCGTTCTTGTTGTCATGGGAGAAAAATTAAAATCTGGCTTCAAGCGTTGTCAGTGTGGCCAAAAATGTCGGTCACAGACAACCACAGTTCCTGTGTCTACTGTCTTGGCCCTCTCCACTTACAAGAGGACTGCTCTATTTGTCACTCTTTTAGTGGGAGGGTCATGACAGATAGGCTATGAAACTGATGGATAGAGGATTGCTGAAACCCTCTTTCCAGGAGGCCTTGGATGCTCAGACCAGGCATCCAAGTCTTTGAAGGGGCTCGAAGGCGCCGGAGCCAAAGACATCGGCTCCGAGCTCTTCGAAGTTTAGTTGATCACCGGTTCCACAGACTTCGGGCCGAGTGTTCAACTGTTGGCAGTTTCCGAGCCTCGAGTCTTGGGACCGGGTGACGGAGCTCCCTCCACCGACTCTATTGAGGTCGGCTCCGCTTCGATCCCTTCGACTCGTTCTTCGAGAGCCCTTTTCGACACCGACGTGGACCGTGTGGTGCAGAAACTTATGGAGCATACGGCCCTGTCCAAGCTTATTTCGGTCTCCTCTCAGTTGATGTCGAGACTTGAAGGCCTGCCACTATCTCCATCTGTTCCTCCTCCGAGACCTGTTCAGTCTTCGAGCCGGAAGAGGCTGACCTGATGATTGTGGAGCCCTCGGTGCCAGAACCGTCTTTTCTCGGTCGGCACCGTTTACCTCGACTCCATCCGATCCGTACCGGAGTCTCGGGCCGAAGATCTGTCCTTGGTTCTGACCGAGAGTCGGACCGATGTTTCGTTCCGACTCTCCTCTCGGGCCTCGCACGGATCGATTCGTTCCGTCCTCGGGTCGGTGCCTTCGGCTCCTGTTTCGGGGATTCTTCCCATTTCTTCGAACCGGGAGATACCTCGACTCGGGACCCGGGGCCTTCGACCTTATGAGGAAGGTGTTGTCTACTCAGACAACCACATCAGCAGGTACAGCTTCTCCTCCCCATAAAGGACCGTTATCCTCCTCTGCACCCACGGCCACGCCCAAGCCGCCGGGCACCAGTGTCTCAGCCACCCCTGAGGTGCCCCTCTTCCTCGGAGGCTTCTTCGGATGCTCCCCATGAAGAAGTTCCTAGGAAAAGACTGTGTAAGAGGAGACACTTGGATTCTCCACAAGAATCCTTGACATCTTATACTGACTTAGATGAGTCAGAAGGGTCCCTAAGTCACCTTCAGAGGATGTCTCTTTGCTGACATCTTGAGATCCTTAAACAGAGAGGTGACTGGCAAGCCCTCCCCCCTTCTGAGGATGAGTCAGTTTTGCTGAAGGCATTTGGTGCCCGTCCTTCCTCCTCCTGGGTCACTCCGCCCTTTGATGAGTTAATGGAATTAATTGCTCAAGGGCGTGGGAGACTCCTGACACGGTGGAACCTGTCCCTAGGAAGCCAAATAAGTACATCACGGCACCACAGGACAAAGCTTACCTTACCAAAGGAGTTCCGTAGACGCCATGGCGGTGGCAGCGCCACTAAAAGGAGATGTCGGAGTCTTCCTCATCTGTCCATCCGCCTAACAAAGATTCTAGGACCATGGACAGATACGGAAGCGATTTTCAGTTCAGCGGCTTTCTATGCGTTCCTGAACTATTTGACCCATTTTACACGTTTACAGAGGGATCTAGTCAAAGAGTTGGGAGATACCCTCCAGGGTGCTACAGATGCCGCTGTCTCAGAGAAAGTTACAGCGCATCTCAACACCCTTACATCCATTGTGAACTCGTCCATGAGGCTGATATCCTATGCAGCCGAAGGATCGAGTAGGGCAGCGGCTTCAGCGATTGCTCTTCGTAGGCAATCCTGGATGCGCTTATGTTCGCTTATGGAAGCCTTCAAGTCTTCCTTTACTAACGCCCATTTGATGGAGCCACACTTTTGGCCCTAAAGTAAAGGAGACCCTTACCCGGTGTGAACAGGAGGGAAAGACTCTGTCTGCTGTCGGAGTCCGTTTTCCACCCTTCCAGACCGCACCCCAAAGGGCAACATGGTGGGAAATGTGGTTTCGAAACCCCAAGGGTCTTTTCCAAACACACAGGGTGATGCCCCTCTAGAGGCAGAGGGGGGCAGAGGTGGAAGACGCCCTGGCGGCAGAGGGCGTCCGCAAAACCAAGGTGACAGGGATAACCTCCCTGGCAAACCTTTTCAGCACTCCTGAGAGGAGGCCCGACTGTCCTGCTCTGGAGGCAGTCGGGGGTCGCTTAGCTTTATACCCTCAGGCCTGGCAAAACCTTTCTTCAGACAATTGGGTAAAAGCATTGTTACCAGA
The DNA here is from genome assembly GCF_019279795.1 of Protopterus annectens. Lineage (NCBI taxonomy): Eukaryota > Metazoa > Chordata > Ceratodontiformes > Protopteridae > Protopterus > Protopterus annectens. The sequence goes on along the minus strand of NC_056728.1, from coordinate 1,979,021,101 downwards.
GGTTACAAAATCCGTTTTTATCCACCCCCATTCCAAAGAGAAAACTCCCAGATGTACCACCCCATCTGCGAGACCCAGCAGCTACGGAAATTTCAAAGCTGCTAAGAAAAAGAGTCATCCAACCAGTCCCAGCGGACCAAATAGGATTCGGAACTTACTCAAGTTTCTTTTTAGTTCCAAAGAAAACATGGGACTGGAGGCCAATTCTGGACCTAAGTCATCTCAACACCTTTGTCAAGAAGGAAAAGTTCCGAATGGTCACGCTTCAATCGATCCTTCCATTCTTACGGAAGGACGACTGGATGTGCTCAATAGATCTGAAGGACGCATACTACCACATCAAAATGGCCAGGGCGTCCAGAGATCACTTGCGCTTCGGCTGGGAGCCAGTCACTATCAGTTTCGAGCCCTGCCCTTTGGTCTGACCACAGCCCCAGGGTCTTCACCAAATGCATGGCAGTGGTAGCGTCTCATCTGAGGCGCCTAGGATTCCAGGTGTTTCCGTATCTGGACGACTGGCTCCTGTCTGCCACCACCAGGCCAACTGATACATGCCAGGGATTACTCCCTACAACTTTGCACATCTTGGCATTTCAGTAAATTTCGAGAAATCTTTGCTACAGCCATCACAGCATATCTTATTCATAGGAGCGGAATTAGATACTCGTCAGTTAGTTCTAAAACTTCCGACAGAAAGAATAGTAGCACTTCAATCCAACATTTCCTTCTGCTGTCGTCCAGGAAATCCCCAGCAAAAATTGTTCTGAAAGTTCTGGGTCTCATGGCAGCTTCTCTCATAGCAATACCATTGGGAAGACTGCACATGAGAGTGCTACAATGGCTTCTATTTGCACAATGGTCATTCCAACAACTTCCACTGACTCACGAAATATTGATAACGAAAACATGCAAATCACACCTAAGGTGGTGGTTACAGACTTGCAACCTATCCAGCGGAAGACCATTTGTGCTACCCACACCGTCAGCAATGATAACCACGGACGCTTCCCTGATAGGGTGGGGGGGCATCTTTCAGGGACAGACAGTCCAAGGCGAATGGACCAATCTGGAGTACAGTCTGCACATCAATGTTCTGGAGTTGAGGGCAGTGTTTTTGGAGTTGCAACACTTTGCTCCCCTTCTTCCTCCAGGGACCATTGCAGTTCAGACAGACAACATGTCCGTAGTCTGGTACATAAACAAGCAAGGGGAACCAGGTCCTACCAACTATGCAGAGAGGCCATGAGAATTTGGCAATGGGCAGAGTCCACCGTCGCTTTCTGATCGCAACGCACATCCCGGGGTCATCCAACGTCATAGCCGACAGGCTGAGCAGGGCAATTCTATTGCCTCACGAGTGGTCCCTCAAACAGTCAGTTGCGGAAAAGGTTTTTCGCAAATGGGGCCAGCCTACCTGCGATCTGTTTGCGTCTCCAATGAACGCCAAATGCAGGAGCTACTTTGCCCTATTACCCCCTCCAGGGAAGTCCCAAGGGACGCTGGTGCACGATTGGCCCCGGGTCTCCTATATGCTTTTCCTCCATTTCCCTGATTGCAAAGTTTCTGCAGAAAGCAAACAACCTTCAGAGGACTATAATTCTCATTGCTCCGTTCTGGCCTCGTCAAATTTGGTTCCCCTTTCTCTTGCGTCACCGCATTCGGGGACCTTGGATGCTGGACCCAGAGCCAGATCTACTGACTCACTCGTCAGGAGTTCCTCACCCATCCCTGGAATCTCTCCATCTAGCAGCTTGGCTGCTCCGCTTCCTTTTAGCCAGGTCAATCCCCTTACATCGGCGGTTCAAGATATTTTGGTAGCTGCTCATAAAGTTTCCACTATAAAGACTTATACTAGTAAATGGAAACGTTTTGTCATCTGGGCGGAGTCACATCAGTTGGACCCTGTTACAGCTCCGTTGAATAAGGTCTTAGAATTTCTAACGCAATTATTCCAGGAAGGAGCTTCTCCGGCTACCTTAAGAGTACAGTTGGCTGCCATTTCTAGCTATCATATAGAAGAAAGTGGTGCACCTATTATGGCTCACAGACTCTGTAAAGCCTTTTTAAAAGGTTCCTTTCATATCAGACCACCAGTCAGAAGCCCGACATCACCGTGGAATTTAAATTTGTTGCTCTCTAAATTGATGCTACCACCCTTTGAACCAGCTTCAAGTTGCACTTTGAAATTTTGTCATGGAAAACATTATTTCTAGTGGCTATTACATCGGCTAGACGGTGTCTGAGCTGCAGGCCCTTTCGGTCAAACATCCCTATTTAATTTTTCATTCTGACAGAGTATCCCTACGCACTAATCCATCCTTTCTTCCCAAAGTTTGTTCTACTAGTAATATTAATCAGTCCATTGAATTACCCACCTTCTTTAAAGATCACTCTAATAAATTAGAGTATATGTTGCACAAACTGGACGTTCATAGACAACTCAGATTTTATTTAGATAGAACAAAGATCACAGGAAATCTGATCAGCTATTTGTAGCTTTTGCTGACAGCAGAAAGGGTCTTGCAGTTACGAAACGAACTCTTTCTAAGTGGCTAACTGATTGTATCATTTATGTTTATGAAAATTCTGATCACACATTATCAGCAAAACCCAGAGGACATTCTACCAGATCAATTTCTACATCTTTGGCTCATGCAGCTCGTTTACCTTTAGACATCATTTGTGCGGCTGCTACTTGGGCTAAACCACATACATTTATCTCTCATTACAAGGTGGACAGGGTTTCTAGGGATAGGGCAACCTTTGGTTCCACTGTGCTCAAGAACGTTCTCCCTTGAGTTCCTCAGGATCATGGAGCTAGGGACGCTACCCATGTGTAAGAACAAAGGCGAGATTGAACACTCTCACATAAAGAAGTTATGTCCTTACCATAACGTTCCATGTGGAGTGTTCATCTCGCATTGGTTATTACACTCCCACCCTTCCCACCCTTAGGAAGAACGTTCGATTTGGTGCCTGGTCTGGAGTATTCTCCTTCTGCTGTTGCAGTATTGCTGTTACTATCATACTCTTGGTATGTTTGTATATATGTACTTTTATGTATATAGTTGGCAGGTGTGCGTGCTGTATGTCTGGTTTGCTTGCAAACTAGATCTGAGGTAAAGGCAGAGGGGGATTGTGGGTATTGGATGTCCTCGAGCTTCTTCTCGATGCAGAGCTTGCAGTCGGCCGGCACGGAGCCGAGGATCGGCTCCGAACCCATGTGTAATAACCAAGGCGAGATGAACACTCCACATGGAACGTTATGGTAAGGACATAACTTCTTTTTTTTGTCAGTGGGGCCAACCCTGCTGCAACCTGTTTGCATCCCCTCTGAACAACAAATGCAGCAGCTTCTTTGCTCACCAAGGGACTACATGAATGGCCCCTCGGTCTCTTATACACCTACCCCCCCCCCACTCCCCTGATCTCCAAGTTTTTGCAGAAAGCATCCAGATTGAAGACCAGGATAATCCTCATTGCACCTTACTGGCCTCAACAGATATGGTTCTCCTTCCTATGGCATCATCTCCTAGATCCACCATGTATTCTGGATACAATTCTGGACCTTTTGTTGCATCCAACAGGATTGACTCCTTCAGACCTAATAAATCTCAAACTAATTGCATGGTTTCTCCAGTTCCCATGATAGCCAGACAGTCTAACTTGTCTTCCCCCGTTCGTTCTATTTTTTATCCCCCCACAAACCTTCTACGAGGAAATTATATAAGAGTAAATGGAAAGAGTTTGTCATTTGGGCTGAACAACATGACATATAGCCTTTCACAACACCCCACATATACAGTTCTCCAATACCTTGCAGAGCTGTTTTACAAAGGAGCTAGTGCTTCTGTCATTAAGGTCCAATTAGCAGCTGTCTTGAATTTTCATGCTGGAATTTCCATTTCCTCACTGGTGTCTGCCAAAATTTGTAAAGCATTTTTGAATGGTGAGCTGCTTCTGAGACCCCCTTTGAAGGCTCTCATGCCTCCTTTGGACCTTTACTTAATACTTCAGACTTTAACTGCTTCGCCCTTTGAAGCGGTGACCAAGTGTGCCGTAAAATTTCTCTCCTGGAAAACTGCCTTTCTAGTAGCCATAACCTCTGCAAAGAGAGTTTCAGAGATTCAAGCCTTATCTTCTAAACCCTCTTATCTCATTTTTCACAAGGACAGGGTATCTTTGCGGACCAATGCTTCCTTTCTACCCAAGATGGTGTCATAAACCAACAGCAATCAAGCCATCAAATTGTCAGTATTTTTCCAAACTACAGTAATAAGGGAGAATTTCTTCTCCACTCACTGGATGTCCATAGGCAGTTATGCTACTATCTGCATAGGACTAAAGAATTCATAAAATCAGACCATTTGTTTCCTTTGGTCAGACCTTATCTCCCATCCTTCCGGGCTTCCTGTCCTGGACCTAGAGACAATGAAATTAACCACTTGGTTAGTCCAATTATAATGATGGCCCAGGATGCCTGGTTTTCAGAAAATGTAGTTCATATCATTATTGCTTAACAGAAGTCTAGCACCAGGAAAGTATACCAAAGCAAATGGAAAATATTTTCCTTTTGGGGTACAGAGAATGGTTTGAATCCCTTCTCTGCATCTCTTTCCTCCATTCAAGAATTCCTTTCTAAATTGTTTCAAAGAATTCTACTTTTTCTACAACTGAAGTTCAACTTGCAGCAATTTCTAATTTTCACATAGACCATAATGACACTCCCATAGCATCATTAAAGGTTTATAAAGCCTTTCTTAAAGCAACATTCCTTCTTCGGCCCCATTACTAGAACCTTTTCCTCCATGGGATATCCCAGTGATGCTTGAAGCCCTCACACCACCTCCCTCTGAACCAGCAGCTTCAGTGCATTTAAAAGTTCTTGACATGCAAAATTATATTTTTGGTAACAGCTACGTCTGCTAAGAAAATTTCAGATCTACAGGCCCTCACATGAAACCACCATATTTGTTTTTTCATAAAGATAGGGTCTTCCTGAAACTAAAATCTTCTTTTATTACCAAGTTGGCATCCAAATCCAATATAAATCAATCCATTAATTTGCCTATTTTCTTTCTAAAACTTTCCAGCAAAGGAAAGTACACACTGCACTTACCTGATGTTCATAGCTTAGGATCTGATGTTGTCATTTTCATTCATTCCTCAACATGTGGGTTTGGATCCAAAACTCGGATCCAACTCAGCCTTTTCTATAGCTTAGGATCCGACTCTTGAGCTCCTCCCTTTCCCACAATGCCCCTGTTCTCCAGATTACCTCAAGCAAGTTGGATCTCCTTCTCTCATAGCTCCCTGTGGGTTGTGAGTGTATTTACAGCTTAAACTTTAAAATTTTTGTTCTTAATATTTTTTATCACCCTTCCTTACCATCTAAATAACTTTCATTTATATTTTCAGGTTTCTCCACTCTTTATAAAACTTTTATATACCAGCTAGTATAACTTTGCATTGTTGGTAGTTTTTCCTTTTTCCCCTTTTTCCTCCTTTCAAATAAATTATTTAGATAACATTTGTAGTTTCTCTTATATTGTGTTAATGGCTGAGAAATCTGACAAGCGAACTGCATTCAAAAAATGCACTTCCTGTAGGCACAATATCCCACAGTCTGATGCCCACAGGGTGTGCATGTACTGTCTAGGTCCTGGTTACTTAGATGTAGATTGCGATATCTTGGGAGGGTTTCAGTGTCCGAGCTATCAGCAACCATTGCAACAAACTAATTTTGAAGGGTCTTCTCCCTCACACTACTTCCTCTATAACTGGATCTTCTAAGGAATCAGGGGCCCAACCCCCCACTAAACAGCAAAAGGAGCTCAAGGAGTACAGAAAATGCTGCCCTGGCTGGTCTCCAAAAAGGGGTACAGCTGCACCACCTGCCAAGACCTTGAAATTGTTGGATCCAACACAAACATTAGTGAGTCATCCTCTACACCAAACTTCTAGTTCCCCCTTGGAAATCATGTCTCCAACCTTAAGGTCTCCCTTGTTTCAGGGGATCTCAAAGAAACCTTCCAGATCGCAGTCCACTTCATCCTCCATTAGATCTTCCTGCAGATGTTCTGAATTGGAGGCAGACAGGATGATGAGGAGATTCCTCAAGATGCAGATACAGATGGGGGGTTTGACTGCTTCATCACTCACCGGATCCATGAACCACCATCCTACTTTTGTACCATTGTAACTCCTTCTCCGATCTGACGTTCTGCTTTGGAGCCCTCAGATCTGGTGGTTACCAGAGTCAATATGTCAGATCTGATGGCTCTTTCTTCCTCTGCTCTGATGACTTCTCTAATTTGATTAGCTCCGACTTTTTTGGAGCAGTTTGGATCTCTGATCCAAAGTGTTGGTGTCAGATCTGATGAAATGTCCTTGACTTTGAAGCATTCAGAGCTGTCGCTTTCCCTCTGAAACTCGGGACTGGACAGCTCAGCTCTGACTTCCCCTTCCAGGCATGGGATTCAGGAGGGTCTGGGGTTGTCTTCTTCAAGAGCTACATCTCCGGAGGGATGGCCAAAGACATCTCCATGTCCTACTGCATTCAAAGTGGTGGAGAGGGCATTCTCCTATTTGAGAATGACTTTGACTCTCCCTCCTTTGGAATCTACCCGATATACTTCTCTGAGGTGCAAGCCAAACCAGTAGGCTATGGCTGACCAAGTTTGCAGATGACTGCAAGCTGGGCGTGGTCGTCAATTCCCCAAGTGATGTGGACGTCCTCCAAGAGGGTCTCACCCAAATAAATGACTGGTGCCAGAAACATGGCCTCATGCTGAATGCCACATATTATCTCATTAATAATGTCCTAAGCACACAATCAGTCATGAGGGATTTGGGCACCCAGGTTGACAGCAACCTGACCTTTGACCACTATGTTGCTTTTGTTATATGGAAAGCTTTCTACATGGCTCACGTCATAAGTAAGGGTATCTCATCCAGGGACAAGGAGGTCATAACATTCCTGTATTCTTCCCTTATAAGGCCAGTTATTGAGTACACTGCCCCCTTTGGCATGTGCCTCGCAAAGCACATGCAGCAGCTGGAGAGACCACAGAGGTTCCTCACCAGGAGAATCCAGCTCCTCAAACATCTACCCTATACAGATAGGCTAAAAGCCCTGTCCCTCTACTCAGTTTCATACAGACTCTTCAGAGGTGACCTCTGTCTGGCATAGAAAGCAATCGCAGACACAACCTTTATAAAACTGCAGCATATCCGCATGTCAGTCTCCACTCGAGTAACCCACACACGTGACCTCAACCTGGTTTGTGTCATCAATAAGACTTGTTGGTGGGACAGATTTATGTCCCATAGATTCCACCATCTGTGGAATAGACCTCCTCTCCACCTCAAGCAGAGGACCTCATTATCCCTTTTAAAGTGCAACCTGGATAACTGGATGGGAAACAGAAAATACACTCCTGGGATTTCACCTGTGTACCTGCTGGACAGGGGCTTTGTGTGCTGACTTGTCTAAACATGGGTTGAACTCTTGGCTAGGCTTATAAGGGCCTTAGACCCAATAACCTAGTAACTTCTTATGATCCTATGATCCTACTCCTGTTCTGACTTCTGCCCCTGAGCCTGCTTATCCTCCACCTCAGTGACAGACAGACCCTAAGAGGTTCCAAGCATCTCTCCCTGTGTAACACCCCCTCTCTTCTGATACCTGTTTGGAACATCTCACAGAGGAGGTCCCTCCAAAGGGACTGTGTAAAAGGAGGCACCTAGATTCCCCTCAGGAATCTTTGACAGAAGACACAGACTTTGATGAAGTGGAAGGGTCTTCAAAATCTCCACCTGATGATGTCTCTTTTGGAGACAGCCATGAAATTCTATGCCAAAGAGGTGGTTGGTCAACCCAATGCCTTTTCTTAGAGGAATCTCTGTTCTTGGCAGCCTTTGAGTCTAGCCAATCTACATCTTGGGTGACCCCCTCCTGTGGATGACCTTATAGACATTGTCTCCTGCAGGGCATGGAAGGAGTCAGACACTGTGGAGCCCATGCCAAATAGAGCTGACAAAATCCTCAGTGCCCCTACAGATAAGCAACACTGTACAGAAGGTATCCCTGTAGATGGCTTGGTTGTTGCAGCAGCTACAAAGAAGGAGCTAGCCAAACAGAGCTCCACTCTCCATCCCCCTAACAGGGAGTCTAGGGTGTTAGACAGGTTTTGGAAGTAGTTGTATGTATTAGCTACCTTCGCATTGTAATCTCTGAATTATTTGGCCCACCTTATCAAGTTGCAGAGGGACTTACTAAAGGAACTCTCCAACACTGCCATGGGATCTATGTCTCAAGAGGAATAGAAAACCTTTTCCTCAAGAATGGCTACCCCAACAATCCATCTTGATCTCGTCCGTGAGGTTAATCTCACACACTGCTGAGGGTTCCTCAAGGGCCGCCGGTTCAGGCATTGCCATAAGGAGACATGCCTGGATGCAACTTTGTGACTTTGCGGAACCTTTCAAGGTGTCATTCATCAATACTTCTTTTGATGGATTGTTACTCTTTGGACCAGCCATAAAAGATACCCTCTCCCGATGTGAGGAAAACCGTGCCTGTCATTGGAATCAGATTCTCTACCCCACTAAGTCAGTTTTCCAGGAAATAACATGGAGGCAAGAGATTGTGGTTCAAGAAGTCATAAAGGCCTTTCTAGGATTCACAGGAAGAGTTTTCCCCTAGAGACAGAGGTGGAAATAACCATTTTGGTAGATGCTGCCCACATGGCAGAAGAGGCCCCCAGAACCAAGGATCTTGAGATTCCTTCTCGGACAGATCCTTTCAGCACTTCTGAGCAGTTGCCCGACTGTCCCTCTCTGGAGGCAGTCAAGGGGGCACTTATCCTTACACCTGAATTCCTGGATAGCCATTACAAATGACCATTGGATGCAAAGGATCATAACCAAAACATATTACATTCCCTTTTTCAAAACTCCCATTCCAAAGAAAATTTTTCCTGATGCTCCACCCAGTCTTTACAGTTATCCTCTGAATCATCCCATCAAGCTATCTCGGGTGTGCAAAGACTCCCCATCATGGTGGCTTCACTCCAGGGATGTTGAAAAAAGACAACCATTTATTCTTCCTCCCCCCATTGCCATGTTGACTACAGATGCATCCCAGTTGGGAGGGGGGCATTACTCAGGACAATTTGTTCAAGGCATGTGGTTGACACAGGAGGCCAGTCTGTATATAAATGTACTAGAGATGAGAGTAGCGCTGCTAGCATTGCAAGCCTTACAGAGCTTTCTTCCTCTAGGGACAATTGCAATTCAAACAGACAATGTATTTGTAGTTTGGTAAATCAACAAACAAGGAGAAACCAGATTGTGTCAAGAAGCAATGAGAGTTTGGCAATGGACGATCTCCTCCAACCACTTTCTAGTAGCAATTACAGATTCCAGGGAAATCCAACATCCTAGTGGACAGGCTCAGCAGAACCCTTCTGATACCTCACTAGAGGTCTCTAAACCAGTCTGTGGCAAACTTGGTCTTCCTCAAATGGGGTCAGCCTTGCTGCGATCTTTTTGCATCCCCTTCCAACAGCAAATGCAGTAGGTTCTTTGCCTTGATCCCTCCACAGGGGCAGTCACCGAGAGATGCTTTAGTCCATGTTTGGCCCTCCGATCTCCTTTACGCTTATTGCCCTCTAACTCTCATTCCCAAATTTCTCCAGAAAGCACACAGGTTGAAGAGCAAAGTGCTCCACATTGCACCCTTCTTACCTCAGCAGGTTTGGTTCCCCTTTCTTTGGTTTCATCTGATACATTGTCTCTGGATGCTGGACTAAAGTCCAGAATTGCTTTCTTATCCTTCAAGACAAACTCACCCAGATTTGATAGGCCTCAAACTGACCGCATGATTTCTCCACTTCCAATGATGGCTAGACTTTTCAGGCTTTCCAGTCCAGTTAAAGAAATCCTGATATCTTCAAATAAAGCTTCCTCCAGAAAGATTTCCAAGAGCAAGTGGAAAAGATTTTTGGGCTCACCAAAAACATATGGATTCTTTCACGAAAGGGGATAATGCCAGCACAGCTATCTGGAATTTTGTAAATAATTATATGTCATTTGTGAATATCAACTTGACATATATAAAATTCTTGTGTTACAACTGTATTAGAACTGTATGTCATGTGTATACCAAACTAGTTTGTATAGACAGGTGTGTTAAAGAGAAATTTTATAAGGTGCCTGTGCTTAAAGTCTAACCACAGTGTGCCCTACTGGAAGAAAACAGAAATATACATGCACTATTGTAACTGTTTAAATGTATATTTTAACAGTGGAAACTGGAATTCAGGAAGTTAACTTCAGAAAAATAACTGCAATTAAATTACTTTATGGCTATGCAATAAAAGATGGTATATTTCAGTTTCAATGCAGCAAGGAGACACAATGTCTAAAACTAGGGAGCTTTCTGTATTGTCTCTAGGGTGAAATAATTGCTAGTCTTGAAATGTGAAAGAATGTAATTGTTTTATGACTTCCCGCATCTGCCAAAGATCTGAAGTCTATGTATTTTCACAGGTAGATGGTAAATACTGTCAGCTTCCAGCAGTGGATGTTTCACTTGGGATAGAGTTGGATGGCAAGAAATTATGTCATTCTGCAAGCTATCCCAGCAGTAATATTTGAGATATTAATTTCAGAAGTCTGTTAGAGAGACAGGTCATTCTGTATTCTGTCTTGGACCAGACAAGAACTATTCACCTCAACATCTGCCTTGCTCTGATGAAGTAAGTTACTAGGGAACAGTATAATTCTCTTGGATATAGTCAAGAATATAGCAAAGCTTACTTTTGATATTTTTCTTTATTTATTTGAGACTGCCCTGAAATGTTGTTTTAAATATTTCCTGTGATTTTCAACTCTGATGTCACTATGAATATATACTGAGTATTTTCTTGTTCTTTTATTATTTATTATTAAACATATTAAAACATTTCATTGTGGCTGATCTATCTTGAGATATTTAAGTTTTGAGAGTGCTTGCATATTTATTTGGTGGCACTGTGTGGACCACTCCTAGTAACTTTGTTCTTGGTCAAACTACCATTTGTATTAATATTAATATTAATACTAATATTAATATTAATATTAATATTAATATTACACCTCAAGATTGGGTACCCTTTGTTAAGGGGCTTAAAGTAGCTGATAAGGAGTTGGCTGGTGGCAGTGATAACTACCTTATAGTCTGGGCAAAAGTGGGAATAGCTAGTGAACTTGTACCAGCCTTTCCCGTGTGTGTGTGTGTGTGTGTGTGTGTGTGTGTGTGTGTGTGTGTGTGTGTGTGTGTGTGTGTGTGTGTGTGTGTGTGTGTGTGTGTGTGTAAATCAAACCTCAAAGAGTGTGTGTGTCGGCTACTTGGGCAAGGACACGAACCACTGTTCAGACAGAGAGGGTGCTGGAGGTCTTGGCTTGGCCACTCAGCTGAGATCTCAACTCTATATCTATGCTAGTGGGGACTCTTACTGGGGATCTGGAGAAAGAGGGAGAAACCAGCCCTGGACTGACTGTGGTCTGTGTGTGCTCATAAGGGAAATTGCACTTAACGCAGAGAGCTGCATCTGGAAATACTGTGTGTGTACTTGTCATCCTCCCAGTGAACATCCCCCACTGGTGCCAGTGGTTAGGATTGAGGCTCCTTGATTACTGGTCTAGTTGTGGGTCATCAAAGATCCTTTTACAGCCCCCATTCCAGCAGTTTTTGACTTCCTTGCTTCAATTTTTCAGAATGGAGCAAGCTGCACCACTGTCAAGGTACAGTTAGCAGCCATATCCACTATCCATATAGGTGAAAATTCTTCATCTTTGGCTTCTTCCAAATTGTGTAAGGCTTTTCTCAGAGGTACCTTCTTCCTTAGACCTCTGTTTAAAAAACCCACTCCTCCATGGGATCTGACTATGGTCTTACAATCTCTAGTTCATTCTTCTTTCGAACCTTCTGATAAAGTAGATCTCAAATTGTTATCATGGAAGACTTTATTCTTGGTGGCTATAACCTCAGCTAAGAGAATTTCAGAATTGCAAGCACTCTTCTTCCAAACTGCCATATTTGATTTCCATAAGGACAGAGTTACCTTAAGTGCAAATCCAACCTTTTTACCAAAAGTTGCCTCTGAAAACAATATCAGTCAAGTCATCAATCTCCCTGTATTTTTTTCCCTAATTTTGAGAACAAGGGCGAATATACCCTTCACCTGTTAGATGTACATAGACAGTTATGTTTTAATTGGGTTCTTATCAGATGACCGAAGATGCATTATTTCAAATGTGTCTTGGTTGAACCTGAAAAGACAAAAAGGCAAAATGACGTAGTGGCGTATAAGTTTAATCTTTCCCTGGGAAAGAAATTACTTGGCCGTGTCCGTTACTTTGCCATTTTCACACCGTAGTGCGATCTCAGAGTTGGTATATTTAAGTAGGGGTGTGTGGGAGGGGCACAGCCCCCCACGTCGGGGGGTGTGTGGGAGGGGCACAGCCCCCCACGTCAGGGGGGTGTGGGGGGCGAAACCCCCCCACTTTGTTATGTTTTAAGTGTATTTTTTTTTTTTTTTGAACAGCGATTCTTTTTTTCCTTAGAAAAAAATTTGCTGTTCTAAACTTTCGGGTTTGTAAGCTTTCACTTGCATGGGGTCGATAAATCATCATTCGCTTTTCTAAGCGTTCGATGATCTAATATAGACCCTTTTTATTTGGACATAACAAAGGCCTTCAGAAGATCTGACCAATTATTTGTTTCCTTTTCGAAGGCAAAATTAGGGAAGCCTGTATCCAAAGTAACCTTAGCTAAATGGGTTACAGATTGCATTTCTTATGTTTATTCTGCAAAAGGTATCATGCCTCCTGGACATGTGAAAGCACATTCTACTAGGTTAATGTCCACCTCAGCAACTTTTTGGTATAGAGTATCTATTCCCCTAAGCCTTCCTGTGTTGGAGGGAAGCCTTCTAGCTTATCAGTGGGAGTGGTAAGCACTAGGTGGCCTATCCACCACAAGAGGAGTGGTTTCTGGCCCAGAAATTGTAGTTTATTGGCCGTTTGGGCATTTTTTTCCATCTCTTTCAACTTTCTGGATTAAAAGCCCACATTTGCACTTGTTTTCCTGCCTTTCTTGTAACTAGTCTACTCCAGATATAGATTTGCTGTATGCAGGACTGTTGGTGAGCTTCTGAGCGGTGCCAAAGTCTGCTCTTCAATTTTTTCCTTTAGATCTGCTAGTTCTCTCCTCTCCTGCACTTTTACTAGCTTATTAGTTTAGCACTTTACCAGACATCTTGTAGCAATTATTGTAGCAGAAAAAATGCTACTAGCACTAAACAGCTCCAGTACTTATTATCAATGCCCACCACGCCAGGCATGTCTAAAGGTCAGTTTCCTGTTCTTTCCCCTATTAACCTGGTGAACTTGGGCATCATGAGGCAATGTTGCAACTGCCTCATGTACACTGACAACCCTCTCCTCTTACCACCCAACACTCAGACTTGCAAGAAATGCACTTATATATCCAAATTGGAAGCCACTCACTCTCCAGCCAAGACTGGAATAGCTGGTCAAAAGGAGAAGGTCAGCACTTGCACCACACCACATGGAACACATAGCCCTCCAGAACCCACACCAGCACAGCCTTCACATAAAAACACAAATCACGCACCCATCTTCGTGGAGGCTCTCAATAAAAATCTACTTATACAAGCAGAGACCTCCAAGGCAGAAACGCACTAGACCACCACAACACAACACTAATATTAGGCTCCAACCTAAGACTCCCTTACTAGGTGACTTCAACTACCCCTCCATTGACTGGGTAAACTACTTATATACCAATACACTTGTCTAACATTTCCTGGAGTTCATTAATTCCAATCCCCTGGACCAGCTCGTTCTTACCCCCACTAGAGGTAGCAATATCCTTAACCTGATCATTACTAACATGGGCGACCATTGCTCTACACCAATTGTCAGCTCCTCCCTGGTTAGATCCAACCACAAACTAATCACCTTGGAAATCCACACCCCCCCCACCCCCAGCAAAGGTAACCACCATGACAAACTTCTCCAAAGCTAACTTTGGGCTCCTAAAAACAGAGGTGGCTAACTTCACGGCACCCATGCAAATGGAGAATAGTTGCGTGATTGCAGAATTATACACCAATGCACCACACGAACACGTACATAAATGCATGGATCTCGCCATACCCAATAGAACCAAGGCACTCTCCTCCAAAAAAGGAAGCCAATCTGGTGGTTCTGTGCCATAAACCAACTCTATAACAGAAGGAGGAAACTAATGCGGAATAAGGTGAAGTCCCAAGACTGGAAAAACTCCCTTATCTGCCTCAACAAAAAAGTTGAGCTCCCTCATCAAATCCTCTAAAGCTAGGTATGAAAACAGAATTGCAGCAGAGAGTAAAGACAACCATAAGGCCTTCTCTAGTTATGTAAAGAATCTCCACGGCAATACCCAGATTTGCTCTGAGCTACTGCACAATGGTACCTCCTATACCGAGCCAACAGATATTGCCAGTATACTGGCCGACAGATTCAGTGCCGACTTTACCCCCCCTCTCCCCCCAAAGGACCAATCACTATACCAGTAGATTGCCAGGCAACCAGTATTACTGCTGCACAGGTTAAAACAGCACTGTCCAAGGCCAAGAATACAGCTTCTATGAGACCTGACAATATCCCTGGTTGTGTTCTACATGAACTACAAAGTGAACTGGAACTTCACCTGTGTGCTCTGTTCAATCACAGCCTCAGGCTTTGTCCCTGCCAAATGGTGCAGTGCTACAGTTATCCCTCTACACAAAGGAGGAGTGACTACAGACCCTGGGAACTATCACCCCATTAGCCTGATGAGTCTGATTTGCAAAGCTATGGAACACATCATCATGGACCTAATAAACAAGGATATAGGGAATCTCCAAACTCTGGATCCCACACACTTCAGTATTGTGCAGGGTAGATCATGCCTGCTCAACTTGGTCGACTTCTTTGAGTCAGTCACCAGAGCTCTGAATGAAGGCAAGGTGGTTCATACAGCCTACCTTGATGTGCCCAAGGCTTTTGATACCATTCCCCACTCAGGAATCAAAGAAAAACTCACTAAGCTTGGCATCAACTCCCATATCACTAGGTGGGTTACAAACTGGCTCACAGATAGAACCCACAGTGTGAAAGTAGCTGACTCCAAGTCAGACCGCCGATTAGTCACAAGTGGAGTCCCACAAGGTTCCGTCCTGGGTCCTCTCCTGTTTGGTATCTACTTCTCTGAAGTCCAGTCCAATATGAAGGGACTCTGGCTGACAAAGTTCGCAGACGATTGCAAGTTGGGAGCTATTATTAACTCCCCAAGTGATGTTGACATCCTACAGAAAGGCCTCACTTTGACCACCGACTGGTGTCAGAACTTTGGCCTTAAGCATAATGCCAAAAAATGTGTAGTCATCCTCTTTGGGAAAAACCCGGTTCCCATGAATTACCATATTGATGGTAGTCCACTGAACACAGAAGACATTATAAGAGATCTGGGAACAGAGGTTGAGAGCAACCTCTCTTTTGATCACTGCATTGCCACTGTGGTCAGAAAGTCCTTCTATGTGGCACATATCATTACTAAGGGTTTTGCATCCATGACAAAAGAGGTCGTTGCCTCCCTCTACTCTTCCCTCATTAGACCAATCATCGAGTACAATGCTTCATTTGGCATGTACCTCACTAGACACCTGCAACAACTGGAGAGGCCACAAAAGTCCCTCACAAAGAGGAGCCTAGGCCTTAAACACTTGTCCTATATGGACAGACTCAAAAAATTCCAACTATTCTTCATCTCATATCGCCTACTTAAAGGTGATATCTGATTGACTTACAAAGCCATGTCTCACCCAGCTCTGTTATAAAAGCTACATGTAAAGAAATCTCAATCCTTCTGCACCACATGCTCCAGAGACCTCAACCTCATTACTACAATTAACAGAACTTGCTGGAGGGCAGGTTCATAACCCAGAGAATGCCCATGCTATGGAGCAGACTTCCCATACATGTCAAGCAGAGCACCTCGCTGACCCTCTTCAAGAGAAATCTTGATGGGTGAATGGGAAACAGAAACTTTATCCCGGGGATAACACCAGTGGCTCTACTCGACAGAGGCACTGGGAACTAAGGTCGGGTGGCATTATGCCAGGGTAGTCCTATGGCTATCCTTGGAAAGGCCCCAGGGCCATTAGCCTAGTACACACCTATGAACCTATGAACTCTCCTAAACAGTGTGCCACTCATCTAAAGCCCCTAAGGCAAAACAGCATGCCCAACACACTAGTCATAGCTGACTCAATAGTGAGGCACACAGATATCCCACTCACTAGGTTGAATAAGGAGAAAGTAACAGTCAGCTGCCTGTCAGGTGCCAGGATCCACCACATAATGCATGCACTCAGGTCCTTCAACAACAGGTACAAATTTGACTCTGTCATTGTACATGTGGGTGTGAATGACCTAAGACGTACCTCCCTGGACTACATGAAAAGAGACATGGAGGAGCTCTTGGATTATGTAGCCCAGGCGGGTAGGACCCTAGCCCTGAGCAGCATCCTACCATCACCCAGAATGATACCACAGTACAAGCAGAAAATGATTGATCTGAAGTAGTTAACTTCATTTGATCATCAACCTGTGGGTTTCGGATCCGACATGGATCTGAGCCAGCAGCTTTCCAAGCTATGATCCAAGCTCCAGGCTCCTCCTCCTTACCCATACTACACTGCAGCCTCCTTCCAATCCTCAGATCTCATTTGCTGCGGCTTCGCCAAGACATGATCTATGAGCTCCAGGCAGGTAGAATAGGGTTTTCCTTCTTTAACTGTTCAAAAGTTAGTTTAGTGTGCGTGTGTAGCATTTAACTTTCCCTTCAACCTCCCCCTAGGTTTTCCATTCAAAGAAATAGTAAAGTAAAACTTTGTGTTTTTTTTTTAGTTAGTGTAGGCCTCCCTTTCCCACCTTTGCTGTGTGTGTGTGTGTGTGTGTGTGTGTGTGTGTGTGTGTGTGTGTGTGTGTGTGTGTGTGTGTGTGTGTGTGTGTGTGTGTGTGTGTGTGTGTGTGTGTGTGTGTGTGTGTGTGTGTGTATTTGTCGATAGGGCTTTAGTTAGCCTTATTTGTTATTGTGGGGGTGGAGATGTCGGACCCACAAAAGCCGACTTTCTCCAAATGCACAGAGTGTGGCCATAAGTTGTCCCCGGCTGATGGCCACATTCTGTGCATCATGTGTTTGGGGGTTCCCCACCTTTCTTCAGGCTGCAAAATATGTGCAGCCTTTAATCCACGGGCCCTGCGGGACTGCAGGACCAATTTATTTTGACTGGACTTCTCCCGACAGAAACTGCTTCTTCTTCTTCCTCTACAGCCATGGCTGTGACCTTATCAGCTTTAGGTCCTCCTCCTCTGTCCAGGATTCACACTCCCATTTCTAAACAGGGTGACAAAGAGGCCAAGAAGGATAAGCATAGGGAGAGAGACAGAGAAAAAGAGAGAGAGAGAGAGAGAGAGAGAGAGACAAAGGTAGGGGTCATAAGAGACCAGCGGATCCATCTGATCTTTCGGGTCCTCCTGTTAAAGTGCTCACTACCCCAGACAAGACTCCTAATCCTTCTTCCCCTCGGCTCCGATCCCCTAGATTTTCTCCAGAGCTGGAGGTGTAGGTTTGGCCTGCTTCAAGGTCGTCCTCGCATTTTCCCTCTTGGCCGGTGTCAGTGGCGTCCTCCAGATCGACAAGAAGCCTCTTGTAGGCAGACATGGACTGGATGATGAGAAGGTTTATACAGACTCAGTTGCAGATGGGAGTGTTGCTGGCTCTCCCTTTCCACCGGAGTGGACAGTTCAGCTCCGATATTTTCCCTGATAGCTCCTTCTCCGATCCACCCCCGGGTTTCTGAGTCCCTGGATCCGAGGAGCCCCAGAGTCAGGGGGTTAGCGCCGATGGTTCCTCCATCCTCGACGCCGGCCATGTCCTCGAGTATGTTGGATCCTATGTTGGATCCGAGCTCTCAGAGCTGTGATTTGGGCATCAGATCAGGGGGGATGAGTGTGTCATCGGCTCCATTCTAGTCAGGACATACCATTCCACTGGGTCCGTCTGTTCCAGATTTGGCTCTGATCCCTTCGTGGGATCCAAGGGGCACAGTTACTCATCCTGCTAGTTTTAGAGAAGCTGATTCCCCTTCGGCCTTCGACATTGTGGAGCGGGTTCTCTCAGAAGGACTGAGACCCCTCACTCTTTCCTCAGAGTCCATCCCTACTCCCTCTCTGCTGAGTGTGTCTTCTGTTATTCCATCCTCTCAGGGACAGCCTGTGTCTGATATGCCCCAGACAGTTCCCCTTGAGGAATATAAAACTGTTTGTGAGCCATCCCCGGTGAGCCCCCCTGAGGAGATTCCTCACAAATGCAAATGCAAGAGAAGGCACATGGACTCCTCCGTGTCCCTCACAGAAGATACTGACTTGGAGGAAGGAGAAGGCTCCCCCAGATCACCTCTCGAAGATGTCTCATTTGGAGACATAATGGAAATCCTCTATCAGAAGGGAGGTTGGTCCACCCATAAGCCTTCCTCAGATGAGTCGGTATTCCTTGAGGCGCTCAAAGCAAGCCCATCTACCTCTTGGGTGTCCCACCCAGCTGATCTTCTGGTAGACCTCATTACCACCAGGGCTTGGAAAGAGCCAGACATTGTAGAACCTATATCTAAAAGGCCAGCTAAGATTTTGAGCCCTCCTATGGATAAGACTGCATGGAGTAAGGGTCAGCCAGTTTATGCCATGGTGGTGGCAGTTGCCACTAAAAAGGAACTGGATCAGGAGAGTTCCTCCATCCATCCTCCAGACAAGGGTCTAGGGCAATGGATCGACTTGGAAATCAGATGTATGCTTCAGCTACCTTTGCCATAAGGGTGCTGAACTACATGGCCCATGTGATCAGACTTCAGTGCAACCTAGTGAAAGAGTATGCTGAGTCTCCCCCAGAGTCCATTTCGGCCCAGGATAAATGCTCATTCTTGGCATGTATGGCCAATCTTAAGTTGGTGATTAATACGTCCATGCACCTACTCTCTAATGCCACTGAGGTAGCCGCTAGGGCGGCTGGGTCTGACATTGCTATGAAGCGTCATGCTTGACTCCAGCTTTGCAAGTTTTCATAACCTTTCAAGGCATCCTTTACAAATGCCCCTTTTGATGGTTCAACCCTGTTCGGGAAGACCGTCCGAGATAACCAAGTCCAGAGTGAGAAGGATGGGAAGACACAGGCGGCCGTCGGGATTTGCTTCTCTAACCCTCAAAGGTCCTTTTCCAGGAATCATTGAGGGCAAAAGAAGTTGTGGTTCAGGAAGTCTCAGTACTACTAGGACACTCCGGACCCCTTTCCCGTAGAGGCAGAGGGGGACAAGGTGGATGCCGGCCCAGAGGTAGAGGGAGACCAAAGAATGTTGGGTCACAGGAATCATTCTCGGATTAACCTGTGCAGCAGCGCTGAGGGGTTGCCTGACTGCTCCACTCTAGAGACAGTCGGGGGGCATTTTTTGAAGCACCTAGCTCAATTGGAGTCCATAACATCAGGTGATTCGGATAATATCCAGAGGTTATTCCATTCCCTTTATGAGCATTCCTTTACCTCCAAATCACCTCCCACGCATTCCACCCACTCAAAGGGAGGTGGCAGCTTTGAAAATAGAAAAGATGCTAAACAAAAGAGCAATCCAGCTGGTCCCCCCAGATCAGTACTGATCAGGCATCTATTCCAGACTCTTTTTGGTGCCAAAAAAGACAGGAGACTTGAGGCCAGTTCTCAACCTATCCACGTTTAACCTGTCTGTTGCCAAGGAGAAGTTCCAGATGGTCACCTTACAATCCATCCTGCCATTCTTGCAGGAGGAAGACTGGATGTGCTCGTTAAACCTCAAGGATGCGTATTATCACATTATGATGGACAGGCATTCCAGGAGGTTTCTCTGCTTTCAGCATGGAGCCAATCACTACCAGTTCAGGGTCCTACCCTTTGGTCTGGGTGTTTACCAAGGTCATGGCAGTTGTAGCAGCCCACCTGAGACTTCAGAGCATTCAGGTCTTTCTGTACCTGGACGACTGGCTCTTCACCGCCCCCTCCAGGCATCGATTTGTTCAAGCCAGAAATTCTTTCGTTCAGCTGTCAAATTTACTGGGTATCATGATAAACATTGCAAAGTCCTCTCTTCAGCCTGTTCACTTTCTGGACTTCATAGGGGCAAGAATGGATTCTCTCCAGGCCAAGGTCTTTTTGACTCCAGACAGACTTCGGAAAATGACCCTCCATATATTGGCACTTCTTTAGTCATCTTCACCCACAGCAGAACTAGTTCTGAGGGCCTTAGTGTCCATGGCAGCAGCTATAAATCTGGTTCCTTGTGCACATCTACACATAAGAGTGTTACAGTGGACATTACAAGTTCAGTGATCTCTGTTATACCAGCCCTTAAGTTATCCGATTCCTCTAAGCAAGGTGTGCAAGACTTCCCTCATCTGGTGACTTCAATCCCAGGATCTTCAGGAAGGACGCCCCTTTATTGTGACCCCACCCCAAGCCATGGTGACCACGGATGCCTCCCGTCTAGGGGGGGGCACTGCTCGGGCAGGATTGTCCAAGGCACGTGGTCCCAAAACAAGACCTTTCTGCATATCAATGTTCTAGAGATGAGGATGGTCCTTCTGGAGTTGCAGGCCCTTCATGCATATCTCCCTCTGGGAATGATTTCAATTCAGTCAGGCAACATGTCAGTGGTCTGGTATATCAACAAACAGGAGGGAACCAGGTCCTACGTGCTTTGTCGAGAGGCCATGAGAGTGTGGGAATGGGCGATCTCCACCAACCATTTTCTAATAGCAACACACATTCTGGGTTGGTCCAATGTTTTGGCGGACAAACTGAGCAGGACTATCCTTTTACCCTATGAGTGCTCTCTGAACCCTTGTGTAGTAGAACAGATCTTCCTCAAGTGGGGTCAGCCTTTCTGCAATCTCCTTGCATCGCCATCCAATGCGAAGTGCAGCAGGTTTTTCACTCTGATTCTCTCTTGGGGGGAAGCCCCCAAAGATGCTGTTGTCCATGCTTGGCCACCTGTTCTTCTTTATGCATATCCCCTGCTACCTCTAATGACAAACTTCTTGCAGAAAGCACTTCAGTTGGGGAGCAGGATTATCCTCGTAGCCCCATTCTGGCCTCGTCAAGTTTGGTTCCCTTGCCTATGGTCTCATCTAGTAGCTCCGCCCTGGAGATTAGATCTCATTCCGGATCTCATTTGTCATCCCTCCGGAATTCCTCCTCCGAATCAGGACAGCCTCAAGCTTACTGCTTGGTTGCTCCACTTCCACTAATTGCCATTACTCCTAGACTCTCTTCTTCTGTTAAGTCCATTCTGGTGGTGGCACAAAAGTCCTCCACCCGAAAGGTTTACCGTAGTAAATGAAAGTGTTTTTCCATCTGGGCTTCTCAGAGAGATTTGGACTCATTTATCACCACAATTCCAGTGGTATTAGAATTTCTGCCTTAGATTTTCCAGCAGGGAGCCAGCTCTTCCACTGTTAAGGTCCAGCTGGCGGCTATATCCCATTTTCATGTAGGAGAATTTAGGTTCACTAACTGCTTCTAGGATTTGTAAGACTTTCATCAAAGGCACCTTTTTGCTGAGACCTCCAATTAAGCATCCTTCCCTTCTGTGGGATTTGACCATGGTTCTACAGGCCTTAGCTGCGCCTCTGTTCGAACCTGCAGTGTCGGTTGATTTAAAAATTTTGTCGTGGAAGACAGCCTTCCTGGTGGCTATTGCCTCAGCAAGGAGAGTGTCCAAACTTCAAGCATTGTCTATGAAACCCCCATACTTAATTTTTCATAAGGATAGGGTTTCTCTAAGGACAAATCCTTCTTTCCTCCCTAAAGTTGTTTAGGAGTCAAATATCAATCAGTCTATTAATCTCCCAGTATTTCTCCCTAATTTTCAAAACAAAGGGGAATACAAACTTCATTTGCTGGATGTTCACAGACAGTTACGCTTTTATTTACATAGGACTAAACCCTTTCGTAAGTCTGATCAGTTATTTGTTTCCTTTGCCAAGCCCTTTTTGGGGAAACCAGTTTCGAGGGTGACTCTTGCTAGATGGATTTCACTTTGTATCCTGCAAGTGTACAATGATCATGGATTACCAGAACCAGACAGGGCTGTTAAGTTGTCAATCTCGCCTTCATTCTTGCTGGATGGGTTCGGAGCCGATCCTCGGCTCCGACTCGGCACTTGCTTTAGCTTGAGAACTCCTTTTACCAGCTCGAGGCAACCCTATATCCCATGATGCAAGGCGGAACTACCTCAGATCTCGTTTGCCGCTTAGCGAAAGAGGTCTCCTTTGCCAGCTGAGGTCATACCTCTCAACCTCGAAACATCAAAAATCTGGTCTAAGACCCATGGAAAATAGGTACAAATCTGTACGCTGATTAACATAACATTTGCATACATAATTGTGTAACCCCGCCCACTCCAGTGGAATTGTGGGACGCCAAATTTCAAGTGCGATCTGAAGAACAGGCAATCAGAATATGGTCCCAGAGTCCCCCTGCAGCAATTCCAATATCCCATTACTTGGCTATTTCACCCCATTTACCATAAACACTGTAATGTGCATACTGCTTTACTCCTACAATTACCATCTGGATTTTATTTTACATTTTATAGCACAAACACTAATACACATCTGATAAAATACAGTTGCACAATGAAAACAGACTTAGCATTAAACCTTCTCTGCCCTTGAAACTCATTCATTGAAACAGCATTGAAACCCACATCCAATGAAAATGCATCTGGCCAGTGGTGGATAAAGATTACCTTTGGGCTGTTTTTATATCACAGGCCTCTTGCACACAAAAACATACATGTGTAAGGAATGAAATAAAATGCATAAACCAATAATGACAAAACTGCCCAATTTAGAACATTTCCATCATAAAAGTCTACTCAAACTTCTACAGTCCACCAGTATCAGTAAATATGCACAATCTCTGCAGAAGTAAGTCCTCTAAATAATTCACATTAAAGAGATCTGCAACTAATAAACAGGTTGCTGCTAGCAAACAATTTAATATTTCATTGTTTCATCTACAAATAAAGTGCTTGTTGCCCTTTAGGAATAAATGGCCTATGTTACATAAAATGATAAGCTAGTAATACTGCCAATAGGGAGTGGATGGCAAACTGATAACAGGTTCATATTTAATTAGGTATCTCCAAAGAGGACATTCTCAGGACTACAGCATCCACCCCCGTTAAAAGTACAATACAGTACGCTATCAGCGATCCATCTACATACTGTGGGAATATAACTCACAGCCTGCTATATCAAATAGCAAGTACTCTACTTGTTGCACTACTACTAACACAAAACTAGTTGGCATAAGCAGCACTAAACTTCTCTCCCTCTCCCCATGTAGAACTATGCAGCACAAGCATTCTGGAAAAAGCCAAAGTTTATTGGGGGGGGGGGGGCAAAAGCCCAAAACCAGGGACATATTTTAAACATTGCTTATATAATTTAGACAAGTTGCTAGAATAAAATGTTTTGTTACCAATGCCATGAAAGATAGGAAGACTGAAACTTAAATGGCTATCATTTAGTGAATTCAGTTCTCACTGTCAGAAAACCACAAATTTTAAGACTAACAGACCAAAAGTATGAGCCAAACATTCCAGTTATAAGGACATTTACGCACACACACGTTCCTCTGCAGCCATACACAAAATAAAGCACAAGCTTCTCTGCAGCAGGTTTGTCTGCAGCTGTACACAAAAGAAAGCACAAGTTTCTCTGCAGCTGTAGACAAAACAGCACAAGTTTCTCTGCAGCTATACATAAAACAAAACACAAGTTTCTCTGCAGCCCTTACACAGCATAAATAAAAGCAGCTGTTAATAAGTAAAGCTCACACACAGTAATTTAATGCTGTTTGTTTAATACGTAAAGCTCATTCTCCTGCCTCCAGCAATTAAATACGTAAATCTCATTCAGCTGTTAAATAAAGATCACAGTGCCTCACACAGTAACTTAAATAAATGTAACCTGCCTGCAATACACAGTAAAAAGCACAAGTTTCTCTGTAGCAGTTAATGTAAAAAGCACAGGTTTCTTTGCAACTTTTACACAGACAGTTGTAATCACATAAATAAAAGCAAAAGCCATTAGTTATCATCACAAAAATAAAAGCAACTGCCTGTTAAATAAGCGAAGCTCACACAGTAATCAAATGCTTCTGTTTAATATGTAAATCTCTTTCGCCTGCCTGCAGCAGTTAACCCACAAATGTTTCTTTGCAGCCAAACACAGTAATTACATAAACAAAAGCAGCAGCCGCTAATGTTAAAAAAGAAAGCACAAATTTCTCTGCAGGTGTTAATGTAAAAAGCATAGGTTTCTCTGCAGCATTACATGGTAATCACAAATAAAAATAGCAGCCGTTAACACACACCACCAGACCAGTTTCTCTGTAGCCAAGCCGTTACAATACACAGCAATACATAAATAAAAACAGCCATTATGTTAAAGGAAAGCACAAGCAGCAACGACATCGACATACTCACAGGTTTAGATGTTCATGTAAAAGTAAGCCACAGTTTTCTCTACCACGCAGCTGTTATACAGTCAGTAATCGCATTACCGTAAGCATGCAGCAAAAACACTATACCTAGTAAATATATAGTGGAGGTAAAGGATAGATTTAAGACATTAGATCTTATGAATAGAGCACCTGAAGAAGTAGAAGCAAAACTTCACAATATTGTCCAGGCGATGGCATCAAAAATTACTCCAAACAGGAAGAAGACTGAGAGAAAGGGAATAATCTGTCAATCTGAATACAGAGAGAAGGAGGGGTCTATGTTTGGCTATCGAAAAAAATATTAAATTGAATGGCTGTACATCGAATGTTACTTAATGAACAGTACTTTCAACAAACAGCCATGTCTTTGAAAATAAAGTCATCGGATGATCATAGCTGGCTGATTGTGATCTACTACTAGCTTACTGGTAACATAGTTTTAAGAAAACCTTCCCTTTCCCCAATTTAGTGCAACCTCAGAGAAGGATTTTATGAATACTGGACACTACACCCCCCAGCTAAATATATATACCAACTCTGAGTGAGGTCGCACTAAATTGGATAAAGGAATATACTCACATAAAGAAAAGCAGCCGACAGCCGTTAAGTAAAGTAAGCTACTAAATTGTCTGAGCCACTCTGCACACAGCATACACGTTTTTTTTCATACTTGTCACATACACATGCCAATTACCTCTAAATAAAAGCCGACTCACTCCAGTGAAGAGAGCACTTCTTCTAAACACAGCTAGCGATTAGCGAAGCAAACTGAAATCCCCAGGCCATGCCTCATCCAAATAAAATCCTCCAGAGCGAACTTTTTCTAAATAAAACAAAACTACTCGACTCATAACTCCTTTCCGGCTCTGGTTACTCCCGCTTGTAAAAGTATTTGAACCAGAGCCGGAAATATGTGCTACGTACGCGCTTGGAGCATTCCGACAGGCTGGTGGTGCTGACGTCATTGCGCACGTGATGACGTCAACACAAGAAGCGCGAAAGTTAAAAAAATAAAAATAAAAGTGCGAATAAATCGGAAATGAAGGGGTGCCACTCGGGAATCGTGGCACCCCATTATTTGAACCCCAAAACTCGGTAAAAACCGAGGAATTCGGGATAGTTGAGAGGTCTGGCTGAGGTAAGTAATTTTCTTGTCAAAAGAGAAAAAGCTTAGTTAGGGTTTTATTTCCCCCTTGTTTCCATTTTTATAGTCTGTAGTGTGTTACAGCCCACCCTATTCCCTTATATTTCAAAACTTTTTATTTCCTTTAGTATAAAAGTTTAGTTAGGCCTAAACCCCATTGGTTAATCCCTACCTGTGTGTTGTGTGTTAGGGGATTAATTGTGTGTGTTTGTTGGGGTTTGTGTGTGACTTCCTCCTAGGATAATGTCTAAGGAAGGCAAGGTCTCAGGCTTCAAGAAGTGTGACTCGTGCTGTCAGAAAATGTCTCTGACAGACGGTCACACTTCTTGTGTTTACTGCCTGGGGCCTTTGCACCTGCAGGACTCCTGTGCTTTGTGTCACTCTTTTAGCCAGAGAGTCCTGCAGGAACGGAGGAATAAGCTAATCCTCCATGGCTTACTTAAGCCAGAAGGTTCTCCCTCAAAAACAGGGTCTGGGAAACCTTCTAAGCCACCGAAGGCTCAGGCTTCAGTATCCAAGCCTCCTCCGGTGGCTCCGGCTCCGTCGGAGCCGAGATCGGCTCCGGCTGGAACCGATCTATCTGCTTTAAAAGTAGTGGGTTCGGCACCGACTGGTTCCGACACCCGGTCTACTGTGGCCTTGTCGGCTCCGGCTGGAGCCGACACCTTATCCAGCATCGGAGCCGAGAAACCTTTGGCTCCATCTGGAATTCAGGGGACTTCAGCTCCGATGACTTCGTCCCGAAAGAGATCTCGGTCCCCTTCGTTGCAGAGTATCCACTCGGCTCCGGGGTCTCCTCTTTTGTCGGAGCGGAGCCATCGGAGCCAATCTTTGAGATCTTCCAGGCTGTCTGACCACGACTTAGAGAGGGTGGTAAGCAGGCTGTTGAAGTCACAGGCACTGGCCCAAATGCTCCATAGCCCGTCTCAACAGACTTCGGCTATTGTCTCACCCCTTGAACTTCCTCCTCCGACTCCACACCAGAGTTCAGAGCCGGAGCTTCTCGGGACAGCGACTGTTTTGGCGCCGGAGCCGATACATCCTTTGGCTCCGTCGTCCTCGGCTCCGATCTCCTCCTTGAGGCCTTCCTTGGAGGGATCCGGTCGTCGGGTTTCCCTTGTCGGCTCGAGGGGCTAGTGGCATTGGACCCTTGTCCGACCCGCTCTCCCTCTCGGGCTTCGCTTTGGTAAGCTCGGCACCGACATCGGCCTCGAGCCTTCCTCTCAGTGGAGCCGGGAATTCCTGTATCCTCGGATCGGGATATTCCGGCCTCCCGGGAGGAGCCTTTGAGGTGATGAGGAGTGTCCTGGCCTCTGAGCCAGGTCAACGGTCCATCCCTCTAGCTCCTCCCTCTTCAGTGCCTGTAGACGCCTCTTGCCAGCCTCTTGCTCTCAGGCCCAGGGATCCATCGCCCCAGGTTTCCCCATTGGGAATTTCCTCCTCTTCCGAAGTTTCTCCTGATCCAGCAGGTGAACCCCCTCGGAAGAGGACGTGTAAGAGGAAACACACAGACTCCCCCGAATCTACTACATCTGATACCGACTTAGATGAGTCGGAGGGTTCCCCACGATCCCCCTCTGAGGATGTCTCCTTTTCAGACATCCTTGAACTCCTCAAACAGAGGGGGAATTGGCCATCCATTGATCCCTCCGAGGATGAGTCAGTATACCTGGAGGCTTTTGGATCCCGACCCTCCACCTCCTGGGTGTCTCCGCCTTTCGGCCCACTTATGCAGGTTGTGGCTCAGAAGGCGTGGGCGGCTCCAGATTCTGTGGAACCTGTCCCCAGGAGAACATCCAAATTTATCACGGCCCCTACGGACAAACAGTTTCTTTCAAAGGGCGTCTCTGTGGATGCTATGGTGGTGGCGGCCACTAAGAAGGAACTGGCGGATCCTTCAGTACCTGTCCATCCTCCTAACAAGGATTCTAGGACCATGGACAGGTATGGAAAGCGGATGTTTTCTTCAGCGACCTTTGCTATGCGTTCGTTGAACTACCTTTGTCACTTCACCAGGCTTCAAAGAGATATTCTCAAGGAACTGGGTGAAGTGGTCCAGGATCCTTCTGCTGCTGGGGCTCAAGAAAAGATTGCCTCACAGCTAGCAATCCTGAATTCCCTATCCAACTCCTCCATGCGGCTCATATCCTATGCGGCCGATGGAGCGAGCAGGGCCGCAGGCACAGGAGTTGCTCTTAGACGCCAAGCCTGGATGCGGCTTTGTAATTTTGGACCCCTTTAAGGCGTCCTTCACCAATACCCCTTTGATGGTTCGGCTTTGTTCGACCTCAGGTGAAGGATACCTTGACCAGGTGTGAGCAGGACGGTAAAACTCTTTCTGCCGTTGGAGTCCATTTTCCACTCCTTCTAGACCATATCCCAAGGGTCAGAAGGGGGAAGATGTGGTTCATAAAGCCCAAGGAGCTACACGGACACACGTGGTCAGTTTACCCCAGAGGCAGATGGGGTAACAACAATAGACGCCACCCTAGAGGCAGGGGGGGTCCTCAGAACCAGGGCAACAGGGAGTCTCTTCCTGAGAAGCCCTTTCAGCATCCCTGAGGTGTTGCCCGACTGTCCACCCTTGGAGGCAGTCGGGGGAAGGATTTCGCTGTACCCAGTAGCCTGGCAATCCCTATCACAAGATATGTGGGTACAGTCGATCATATCCGAGGGTTACAAAATCCCCTTCGAAAGGTATCCCATACCTCAACAATCTCTTCCAGACATCTCACCCGGTCAAAGGGATTTGGCAGAACAGGAGGTTTCAAAGCTCCTAACACCAAGAGCCGTCCAGACTGTGCCGGCAGACCAGGTAGGATCCGGCGTCTACTGAGATTCTTTTGGTCCCCAAAAGGATGGGAGATTGAGACCAATATTAGACCTGAGCAGTCTAAACAGATTTGTCAAGAAGGCAAGATTCCGGATGGTCACGCTTCAGTCCATTCTGCCCTTTCTGGGCAAGGACAACTGGATGTGCTCTATAGACCTTCAGGACGCGTACTATCACATAAAGATTCACAGGCGCTCCAGAAGGTTTCTCCACTTTCGGCTAGGGACCAGTCATTACCAATTCAGAGCCCTGCCCTTTGGCCTCACTTCAGCCCCCAGAGTGTTCACCAAATGCATGGCAGTGGTCACAGCTCATCTGAGACGTCAAGGATTCCAGGTGTTTCCTTATTTGGATGACTGGCTCCTCTCCGCCACCACCAGGTGTCAGCTTCTTCAGACCAGAGACTACACTCTACAGCTTTGCAGGAGTTTGGGAATTTCAGTAAATTTCGAAAAATCTTCTCTGCTGCCTTGCCAATCTATCACCTTTATAGGCGCAGAATTAAACACCGTTAAAATGTTGGCCAGACTAACAGATCAAAGAATTCTGGACATCCAAAAATGTGTTCGGATTCTATTGCAGAGCAACAAGGTCAAAGCCAGATTTATACTGAAGGTTCTAGGTCTTATGGCTGCGGCCATTGTTCTACTACCACTGGCTCGCTTCCACATGCGTCTTCTGCAGTGGATGCTATTCACGCAGTGGTCGTACCACAGTCTCCCGATGAGGCACGAAATCTTAGTCACACAGTCGTGCAGAACTCATCTGAATTGGTGGATATCTTCCCCTCTTCTTCATCAGGGCCGACCCTTTGTTTCCCCTCCTCCAGTTGCCACAGTCACTACGGATGCCTCTCTGATCGGGTGGGGGGGGCATTATCAGGGCAGGATGGTCCACGGGACGTGGCAACCCATAGAATACCATCTGCACATAAATGTCCTGGAGATGAGAGCAGTGCTTTTAACGTTGCAAGCCCTCAACGACTTTCTTCCCACGGGGACTATTGCAGTACAAACGGACAACATGTCCATCGTCTGGTACATCAACAAGCAGGGTGGGACCAGGTCCTATCCGTTGTGTCGAGAAGCTCTCAGACTTTGGCAATGGGCAATCTCCTCTCATCAGTTTCTGATAGCAATGCACATCCCCGGCAGGTCCAACCTCTTGGCGGAC
This sequence comes from Protopterus annectens, assembly GCF_019279795.1. NCBI lineage: Eukaryota > Metazoa > Chordata > Ceratodontiformes > Protopteridae > Protopterus > Protopterus annectens. The sequence goes on along the minus strand of NC_056728.1, from coordinate 1,978,991,260 downwards.
AGGCTGAGCAGATCCATTCTGATGCCTCACGAGTGGTCTCTCAATCAATCTGTAGTGGATCAGATTTTTCTGAAGTGGGGCACTCCTTGTTGCGATCTTTTTGCTACTCCTCAAAACAACAAGTGCCCGATTTTTCACCCTCTTTCCCTTCCAGGCCAACCCCTGAGAGACTCTCTAACCCAGGATTGGCCCCGGGGACTTCTGTACGCTTTTCCTCCTTTTCCCTTGATTCCACAAGTCATTCAGAAAGCCACCGTTTTGAGGGCCAAGTTGATTCTCATTGCCCCTTATTGGCCTCGACAAATTTGGTTTCTGTCTCTGCATCATCACCTTCTGGTGCAGCCCTGGCATCTGGACCCAGTTCGGATCTCTTGATCCACCAGTCGGGTCAGCAGCACCGGGCCATTCATTCTCTCAACCTCACTGCTTGGTTGCTCCACTTCCTTCCCTAGCCAGGCTACCGATGATTTCTGACTCAGTCAGAGACATCTTAGTGTCTTCTTTAAAGTCGTCCACTAGGACTGTTTATGCTAGCAAGTGGCACGTTTTCTATTTGGGCAAATTCCAGGAATATTGATCCCTTTACTGCTCCTGTACATTCTGTTTTATATTTCCTGGCGGAGGTTTTTCATTCAGGATCCTCGTCATCTACAGTTAAAGTACAACTGGCTGCTATTTCCAAGTATCATGTTGGCTTGCATGACAATAACATTATGTCTCATAGATTATGCAAGTCCTTTCTGAGAGGAGTTTTTCTCCTAAAGCCTATAAAGCATCCTCCTCCACAATGGGATCTAAACTTAATGTTGGCATCCTTGATACTACCTCCCTTTGAACCGTCTGCTTCATGTTCTTTGAAGTTATTGACCTGGAAAACTATATTCCTACTGGCTGTCACTTCAGCAAGAAGGGTTTCCGAGATTCAAGCTCTCTGCATTCGTTCCCCTTACTTGGTTTTTCATAAGGACAGGGTATCATTAAGAACGAACCCTTCCTTTCTCCCCAAAGTTGTGTCTCAAACCAATATTAACCAATCTATAGATCTACCAGTCTTCTTCCCAAACTATTCCGACAGAGCTGAACAGAAGCTTCATTTTTTGGATGTCCATCTTCAGCTCAGGTACTATTTGCATAGAACTAAACAATTCAGAAAATCGGACCAATTATTTGTCTCCTATGCAGAAAACAGGATAGGTCTTCCAGTTTCTAAAGTGACCTTATCCAGATGGTTGACTTCCACCATTTCCTTTGTGTACTCTCTCAGAGGCAAGCAGCTATCTTCTAAACCAAAAGCACACTCAACCAGGAGTCTATCCACTTCTGCAGCCTTTCAGGATAGACTACCCATTGATACTATTTGTGCAGCAGCTACTTGGGCCACGCCTCATACCTTTGTCTCTCATTACAAGTTGGACTTGGCCTCCAGAGATAGGGCCAGTTTTGGTTCCACAGTTCTCAAGAGTCTGTTCCATTGAGCCACCCGGGATACAGGTGCTAGGGACGCGGTCCCATCCAGCAAGAATGAAGGCGAGATTGACAACTTAACATTTAGAAGTTATGTACCTACCATAACGTTCCATGTTAGTTGTCTTCTCGCCTTCTTTCTTAAGCCTCCCTCCTACCCCTGGCCTGGACAGATCTTGAAGAGTTCCTATCAGGTTGTTTCCTCCTGAGCCTTCATATGAGGACTCTTTTATGAACTTGTTTTCCTAATTATGTTAGGTTAGTCCTTAGCAGGGTAGGTTAGCTGCCAAACGAGATCTGAGGTAGTTCCGCCTTGCATCATGGGATATAGGGTTGCCTTGAGCTGGTAAAAGGAGTTCTCAAGCTAAAGCAAGTGCCGAGTCGGAGCCGAGGATCGGCTCCGAACCCATCCAGCAAGAAAGAAGGTGAGAGAAGACAACTAACATGGAATGTTATGGTAGGTACATAACTTCTAATTCATGCTCATTCTACTCATTCTATGGCTACTTCTGCTGCTTTCTGGTCCAGAGTTTCTCTAGATGATATTTGTTCAGTGGCTACCTGGGCTTCCTCTCACACTTTTATTACTCATTATAAGTTGGACATGGCATCTACAGGAAGGGCTTCTTTTGAGTCTGCAGTGCTCCGGAATATCCTTCCATAAGGGCCTCCCAAGGTCTTTGATAGCTGGGGACTCTGTCCCACAGGTTGATGATCAAATTAAGTTAACTACTTCAGATAAAGAAGTTATGTACTCACCATAATGTTCCTTCTGAGTAGTTAGGTTTCATTTGTCATCAACCTTCCCTCCCTACTTCCCCCTGACCTTAGTGGTTTGCGATAGTCCTTCGACTCAGACTTACTGAGTATTGTAAGATTAGTCTGTATGATCAGGTCTGGTTATGTCTCTTGGGTTGATGTGTGTCACGTTGTGGGTGGCAAATGTGATCTGTGGGTTGGAAGGAGGTTGTTGTGTAGTATGGGTAAGGGGGAGAAGCTTGGTGCTCAGATCTTAGCTTGGAAAGCTGCCAGCTCAGATCCATGTTGGATCGAAACCCACAGGTTGATGACAAATGAAGTCTATCTACTCAGATGGAACGTTATGGTTAGTGCATAACTTCTTTATTTCAACAATTGGCTAAGTTTCTGGTGTCATTCTAAGGGGTTCCAGTATCTGTCTATCTGGGATGACATGATTGACAGACCTCATTGCTTTGCCAGAGATGGCCTGCATCTGTCACACCTGGGCTTCTGGATACTGGTCAAGGCTCTTGCCACCCCTATAGTGCCTTTTTTAGGCTGTGTTCCAAAGACCAAATTACCACCATAACAGCTACAGACAAATGCAATCTGAGGGTCATGCTGCTCAACGCTAGAAGTCTAAATCTCAAAATGCCCTAGCTCGAAGCACTCCTCAAAACAGAGAACATCAACATTTGTGCTGTAACAGAGACCTGGTTTAAAGCAGCAGAAAGCACCCCTGCACTACCAGGCTATAACTAATTCCACACCTTTTGGCCCCAGAACTTGGACCAAAGCCACAAAGGCAGTAGTGTTTCCATATTCATAAAGGATGTACACACCTCAAGACTGGTAGCCCAACATAATGCAGCAGAGATACTTCAGGTGCAGCTAACATTGGGTAAGACAGCAATTCAGGTCATAGCCTACTATAGGTCTCCAACCATGTCCCAAGATTCACACTCCACATTCCTAAGCACCCTGGAGAATATTAGGGTCCAACCTAACACTCTCATACTGTACACTGTTTCCTGGAATTCATTAATTCCAATGCCCTGGACCAGCTCGTTCTTACCCCCACTAGAGGTAGCAACATTCTTGACCTGGTCATTACTAGCATGGGCGACCATTGCTCTACACCAATAGTTAACATCTCCCTGGTTAGATTCGACCACAAACTAATCACCTTGGAAATACTCATCCCTCCCACCCCCTGCAAAGGTAACCACAATGACAAACTTCTCCAAAGCTAACTTTGGGCTCCTAAAAACAGAGGTGGCTAACTTCAAGGCACCCATGCAAATGGACAATAGTTGCACGACTACTGAATAATACACCAGTGCACTGTACATACATGTACACAAATGCATGGATCTTGCCATACCCAATAGAACCAAGACGCTCTCCTCCAAAAAAGGAAGCCAATCTGGTGGTCCTCTGCCATAAACAAACTCTACAACAGAAGGAGGAAACTAATGTGGAATAAGGTGAAGTCCCAAGACTAGAAAAACTCTCTTAACACCCTCAACAAAAAGTTGAGATCCCTCATCAAATCCTCTAAAGCTAGCTATGAAAACAGGATTGCAGCAGATAGTAAAGACAACCACAAGGCCTTCTATAGTTATGTAAAGAATCTCCATGGCAACACCCAGATATGCTCTGAGCTACTGCACAATGGTACCCCCTATACCGAGCCAACAGATATTGCCAATATACTGGCCGACAGATTCAGTGCCAACTTTATCCCTTTCTCCCCCCAAAGGACCAATCACAATACCAGTAGATTTCCAGGCACCCAGTATTACTGCTGGACAGGTTAAAAGAGCACTGTCCAAGGCCAAAAATACAGCTTCTATGAGACCTGACAATATCCCTGGCTGTGTTCTACATGAACTACAAAGGGAACTGGCACCTCACCTGTGTGCCCTGTTCAACCACAGCCTCACCACAGGCTTTGTCTCTACTGAATGACACACTGCTTCAGCCAACCATCTCCACAAAGGAGGAGTGATTACAGGCCCTGGGAACTATTACCCCATTATTCTGTTGAGTCTGATATGCAAAGCTATGGAATGCATCATCATGGACCTAATAAACAAGGATATAGGGAATCTCCAAACTCTGGATCCCACACAGTTTGGTTTTGTGAAGGGTAGATCATGCCTTCTCAACCTGGTTGACTTCTTTGAGTCAGTCACCAGAGCTATGGATGAAAGCAAGGTGGTTCATACAACCTACCTTGATCTGGCCAAGGCCTTTGAAAACATTCCCCAGTCAGGAATCATAGAAAAACTCACTAAGCTAGGCATCAACCCATATATCACTAGGTGGGTTGCAAACTGGCTCACAGATAGAACCCAAAGTGTGTGTGAAGGTAGCTGACTCCAAGTCAGACTGCTGACCAGTCAGGAGTGGAGTCCCACAGGGTTCGGTCCTGGGTCCTCTCCTGTTTGGTATCTACTTCTCTGAAGTCCAGGCAACACAAAGGGACTCTGGCTGACAAAGTTTGCAGATGATTGCAAGTTGGGAGCTATTATTAACTCTCCAAGTGATGTTGACATCCTACAGAAAGGCCTCACTGAGACAGAAAGGCATCACTGAGACCAACAACTGGTGTCAGAACCATGGCCTTAAGCTCAATGCCAAAAAATGTGTCAACATCCCCTTTGGGAAAAACCCAGTTCCCATGAATTATCACATTGATGGTAGCCACTGAACACAGAAGACGTTATAAGAGATCTGGGAACACAGTTTGACAGCAACCTCTCTTTTGACCGCCACATTGCCACTGTGGTCAGAAAGTCCGTCTATGTGGCACACCTCATTACTAAGGGTTTTTGCATCCATGAAGAAAGAGGCCATTGCTTCCCTCTACTCTTCCCTCATTAGGCCAATCATTGAGTACAATGCCCCATTTGGCATGTACCTCACTAGACACCTGCAACAACTGGAGAGGCCATAAAAGTACCTCACAAAGAGGAGCCTAGGCCTTAAACACTTGTCCTGTATGGACAGACCCAAGAAACTCCAACTATTCTCTGTCTCATATTGCCTACTTAGAGGCGATCTCTACTTGACTTACAAAGCCATGTCTGACCCAGCTCTGTTAGAAATGCTGCATCTAAAGATATCCCAATCTCTCCACACCACACGCTACAGAAACCTCTACCTCATTACCACAATTAACAGAACATGCTGGAGGGACAGGTTCATTACTGTTTATGCACTTGTTTCTGTCCTGTAACTCGTCTAGTGCAGATACAGATTCTTTGTTTTAGCACTTAAATTTGCTTATTCGTGCTCAGCACTTGTTCAGAACTTGTATTAGCTACTAATTACTATAGCACTCAGCCTTCCTCATTACCTAGAGGAAAACAGTTTTTGTACTTACTTTTCTCACTGGCTTAGAGAAAAACAGCTCTTGTACTCACTTTCCTCACTTATCTAGAGTAAAATATTTTTTTATTCAGGCATGTCCAGGGGTCAGCTCCCAGTGTTCTCTCCTGTCTATCTGATGAATCAGGGCATCTTGAGGCAATGTAGAAATTGACTCATGTACACAGACAACCCTCTCCTCCTACCACCCAACACTACAACCTGTGAGAGATGCACTTATCTAGCCAAACTGGAGGTAAAGCTCTCTGCAATCAAGACTGAACTTGACAGTCAAGAGGAGAAGGTAAACATTTGCACCACACCACACTCATCACATAGTCTCACTAAATCTACACCACCAAAATCCACACATAGTAACACAAAAGCATTCGAGGAGGCTCTCAACAATAACCTGTCTAAGCAACAGAGACCTCCAAAGCAGAAATGCAAGCAACCTCCATCCCCCCAACACACCCAAATGATACATAGCCCACAGACTCAGTGTGCCACTCAACCACAGCCAATAAGGCAAAACAACGTACCCAACACACTAGTCATAGGTGACTCTATAGTCAGGCACACTGGTGTCCCACTCACCAGGCTAAACAAGGAGAAGGTTACTGTCAGCTGCATGTCGGGTGCCAGAATCCGCCACATAACCCATGCACTCAGGTCACTCCTCAACAAGTACAAATATGACTCTGTCATTGTCCATGTTGGTGTGAATGACCTGAGACGTACCTCCCTGGACTTCATGAAAAGAGACATGGAAGAGATCTTTGGTCTTGTAGCCCAGGCAGGTGTGACCCTAGCCCTGAGTAGCATTCTGCCATTGCCCAGAATTATACCACAGTACAAGGACAAAATGATTGACTTCAACAATTGGCTAAACTTCTGGTGTTATTCTGAGGGGATCCTGTATCTCTCTGCTTGGGATGACATGGTCGACAAACCACAATGCTTTGCCAGAGATGGCCTGCACCTGTCACCCCTGGGATTCTGGATACTGGCTTAGGCTCTTGCTGCCCCTATAGTGCCTTTTTTAGGCAAGGTTCAAATGACAGATTCACCACCATAACAGGAACAGGCAAGCAAAAACTGAGGGTAATGCTACTCAATGCTAGAAGTCTGAATCTCAAAATGCACTCACTCAAGGCACTCCTTAAAATGGAGAACATCGATATCTGTGCAGTGACTGAGACCTGGTTCAAGGCTCCAGAGAGCATCCCTACACTACCAGGCAATAACTCATACCACACTTTTCGCCCATGTAACCTGGGCCGAAACACCAAAGAGGGAGGTGTGTCCATATTCATTAAGGATATCTGCACCTCCAGGCTAGTTGCTCAGCATAGTGCATCCAAGGTTATCCAAGTGCAACTAATTCTGGGCAAAACTGCAATCCAAATTGTAGCTTGCTACAGATCCCCCACCATGCCCTGGGATTCCCACTCCTCTTTTCTTGATGTACTGGAAAATATTAGGGTTCAACCAAACATCCTAATAATGGGCGACTTCAACTATCCCACTATTAACTGGGAAAACAACTCGTGTACCAACTCCTTAGCTCAACACTTTCTGGAATTCATAAACTCCAATGCCCTGGATCAGCTTATCCTCACCCCCACCAGGAGCAACAATATCCTAGACCTAGTCATTGCCAACATGAGTGACCGGTGTACCACACCTGAAGTCAACTCCTTGTTGGTCCGATCCGACCATAAGCTAATCACCCTTGATATGCACATCCCGCCCCCACCCCCCATTAAGGAAACCACAGTAAAAAATTTCTCCGAAGCCAACTTCATGCTTCTTAAGACAGAAGTGGTGAACTTAATGACACCCATGCAGATGGACAATACAGTTACAACTGCTGAATCCTACACACATGCACTCTATAAGCACTTACACGAGTGCATGGATCGTGCTATCCCAAACAGAACCAAGATGCTATCCTCCAAAAAACGGAAGCCAATCTGGTGGTCCCTTGCCATAAACAAACTGTAGAACAGAAGGAAGAAACTGTTGCAAAAGAGTAAAATCCCATGAGTGGAGGAGCTCCCTGGTCAACCTCAGTAAGAAGCTGAGAGCCCTTATAAGATCCTCCAAAGCTAGCTACAAAAACAAAATTGCCACTAATTCTAAGGATAACCACAAAGCATTCTATAGCTATGTCAAGAATCTCGATGGCAACACCCAGATCTGCTCTGAGTTACAGCACAATGGCATGAAAATTACAGAACCAACTGATATTGCCAACATCCTAGCAGATAGGTGCAAGGCTAACTTTACCCCCCACCCCCAGCCCCTAAAGGGCCCATATCTATACAGGAAGAATACAGAGTCTCTGTAATCAGAACTACGCAGGTAAAAGCTGCACTCTCTAAAGCCAAAAATACAGCATCCATGGGACCGAACAGCATCCCAGGCTGCGTTTTACATGAACTTCAAAATGAACTGGCTCCCCACCTAAGCACCATGCTCAATAATAGCCTCACATCAGGCTTTGTCCCACTGAATGGTACACAACAACAGTTATCCCACTCCACAAAGGGGGATCCACCACTGATCCCGGGAACTATCGCCCTATTAGCCTGATGAACCTGGTCTGCAAGGCCATGGAACGTATCATCATGGAACTCATAAACAAAGACATTGGTAACCTCCAAACACTGGATCTCACCCAGTTCAGGTTTGTGAAAGGCAGATCATGGCTTCTGAACCTGATAGACTTCTTTGAGGCAGTCACCAAAGCTGTAGATGAGGGTAAGGTGGTTCACACAGCCTATCTTGACCTTGCCAAGGCTTTCAACACAATCCCCCATTCTGGAATTATAGATAAACTCACTAAACTAGGTATAAATCCCTACATCACAAGATGGGTTGCCAACTGGCTCACTGACAGAACCCACACTGTAAAAGTTCCAGACTCCAAATCTGACCTCAAACCAGTGACAAGTGGAGTACCACAGGGTTCAGTCCTGGGACATCTCCTGTTTGGTATCTACTGCTCTGAAGTACAGGCTAAAACAGAAGGCCTCTGGCTAATGAGGTTTGCAGATGACTGCAAACTAGGAGCCATAGTCAAGTCCCCAAATTATGTGGACAGCCTACAGAAGGGCCTTGCTGAGACAGATGCCTGGTGTCAGAGCCATGGCCTCAAGCTCAATGCCAAAAAGTGCAGTGTCATCCCCTTTGGTAAAAACTCTGTACCCACGAGCTACCACATAGGCAGCAATCTACTTAACACTGAATGTGTGATAAGAGACCTTGGGACCCAGGTGGACAGTAGTCTTTCCTTTGATAGTCACGTTGCCACAGTAGTCACAAAGTCCTTCTATGTGGCACACCTCATCAAAAAAGGGTTCTCATCCAGGAAAAAAAGAGGTAATTGTTCCCCTCTACTCGACACTCATTAGACCCATTATAGAGTACAATGCCCCTTTTGGAATGTACCTCACAAGACATCTGCAGCAGCTGGAAAGGCCACAGAAGTACCTCACAAAAAAAATTACTGGCCTCAAACAAATGCCCTACACTGACCGTCTCAAAAAAACTCCAGCTTTACTCCGTAGCATATCGCCTATTCCGAGGTGAACGCTGCTTAACATATAAAGCTATGTCAAACCCAGAGCTGTTGGACATGCTACACCTAAAGAAATCCCAATCCCTCTGAGCTACATGCTCTAGGGACCTAAACCTTGTCACCACAAAAAACAGGACATGCTGGAGGGATAGATTCCTGTCCCAGAGACTTCCCATACTCTGGAACAGGCTACCCATCTATGTCAAGCAAAGTTTTTCATTAGCACTCTTCAAGAAAAATCTTGATGAGTGGATGGGAAATAGGAAATACATGCTGGGGATCACTTCTGTTTCTCTGCCTGACAGTGGCACAGGAAAATAACTTTCTTGGGTGGCGTAAGCCAGGGAACATTGTTGGCTAGGCTTACACAGGCCCTTGGGCCGATAGCCTAGTACCTAGCTATGAACCTATGAACCTATAACCCCGAGACTGCATATGCTTTGGAATAGACATCCCATACATGTCAAACAGAGCACCTCACTGGCCCTCTTCAAGAGAAAGTTTAATGAGTTCATAGGAAATAAAAAATTCACCCCAGAGATCACTCCAGTGGCTCTACTCGACAGAGGCACTGGGAACTAAGGTCAGGTGGCACGATGCCAGGGTAATTCTATGGGCTAGGCTTGTAAAGGCTCCAGGGCCATTAGCCTAGTACACACCTATGATGATATTTAAGCCGTGCCTCCTGGTCAAATACTCATACTTTTGTTACATATTACAAGTTAGATATTGTATCCAGGAATAGAGCATCCTTTGGCTCTGCGGCGCTCCAGAATATCCTTCCAGGAAGGCCACCCAAGAGATATGTAGCTGAAGACTCTGTCCCACAAGTTGAGGAATGAATGAAAATGACAACATCAGATAAAGAAGTTATGTAGTCACCATAATGTTCTGTCTGTATTGTCCATTATCATTCTTCCTCACCCCCCCCTCTATCCCCTGTCCCTTCTGGGAAGCTTACAGAGGTGTTTCAGGAACCACTGTTCCTTTTGAGCTCCTGATTTTATCTTCTTCCTATTTGACAATAATTTTCTATATATACATGTATGTATTATGGATATACAGCTGCAGCAAACTCGAACTGAAGTAATCTGGAGAGCAGGGGCATTAACAGTAAGGGAGGAGCTTGAAAGTCGGATCCTAAGCTATAAAAGTGGCCGAGTCAGATCCAAGGTTCAGATCCAAACCCACAGGTTGAGGAAGAATAAAAATGCACAACAGAGATGGAACATTATGGTGAGTATATAACTTCTTTTTTCACTTGCATATAACTAAAGACTTCAAAATGTTTTACCAGTTGCTCATTGCCTTATCCAGGTCAAAACTAGGTCAGGGCATCTCAAACATCAGTCTCTCAAGATGACTACTAATCTGTATTTCAAAAAACTGACAGCTCATTCAACAAGGACAGTGGCAACTTTCACGTTTTTTTCAACATCAATTTCCCATTGATGAAGTTTGTGATGCTGCTATTTGGGTTACAGTACATACTTTTGCATCCCATTATAAACTGGATTTACAGTCCAGAGCTTGTTCCTCCTTCAGCTCTGTTGTTCTTATGATCATCCATTCTTAATTTCATCCAAGAAATTATGTAGCTAGTATTCTGACCCATTTGTTGAATCAGGTAAAAATGGACAACATCGGATACAAAAATTATGTACTCACCATAATGATAGATCCATGTTGTTCTCTTTTCATCTGGTTCAACATCCCTCCCACCATCTACCTAAATTATCACCTACAGATCCTTGAAGAACAGGTAGTTTCTGTGGGAGTCTATATATCTCTAACTTAAATAGATTGGTTCCCTCAATTTTTCTCTTGATTCATGTTCTATTTAATTGCAGTATTATTTCTAGTTACATATATTCTTACATTGGGCAAACTTGATCTGAGGTAATTTGAGGATAGTAATGGAATTATGGGTAGAGGAGTAGTCAGAGCCTTGGATCCGAAGGTTTGAAGGTGCCTAGGCCAGATCCAGATCAGATCCAAGTCCTGTTTGTTGAACCGGAAGGAACCAGGACAACATGGATCAATCATTACGAAGAGTACATAACTTTCATTTCTTGTCTGTGATGTGATAAATTACTTTGTTGGATGATGAGCATGCAAACTTGTTCTGAAGTATTTAGTGGATACAGGGATTATGGGTATGAAAGAAGTCAGAACACTGGATCGACAACTTCTAAAGGAGCTGAGATTGGATCCAGTCAGATCTGATAACCGAAAGGTTGAACAGGATAAAAGAAGACAACACAGATCTGTTGTTGTAAATAATCCTAAATTATCTAAAGCTAGACAAAGAACCTTTTCCTCTTCTGAAACAAAAGATGTTATGTTGTCCCATCTCATCTTCATTCTTGCTGGTTGGGTTCAGAGCCGATCCTCGACTCCAACTTGGCCGATTTACTATAGCTCGAGAGCTTTTACTGGCTTGAGACTACTCCTTATCCCAACATGCCTAGCGGCAGCTACCCAGATCTCGTTTGCTGCTTGCAGCGTCGAGATTGCTATTACTGGCTCAGGCTAAGTACTTTGTGCTTTTTTTCTGTTTGCCACTATTTTTCTCATTTTTGTGGCTGTATTGACTCATTTGAGTGTATACTATCTCTCAGTCTAATGACCCCTTTCTCTGCTTGCTGTGCTGCTTTTGGCTGTTGTTTTTTCACCTCAGGCCTTTCTTTACCTTAGAGCCCATTTTAAATTAGAGGGTTCTTCCTTTTTCCTCACCCTTTTCTGGGATTGCCATTTAAGTTAGAGGCTCTCCCCTTCTTTCTTCTCCCATTAAAAAACAAAACAAAACAAAAACAAAGTTCTTCCCTTTTTGTTGTTGGGCTACCTGTTACAGCCTAGTTGCAGTTACTTGCTTTGTGCTGCTAGTTGATAGCTTTCTGTTTTTTTTTGGTGCTGTGAATTTTTCTTTGACTAGTGTTTACCATGTCTAAAGAGTCGAAACCCTCTGGGTTTAAGAAATGTGACTTGTGTTGCCAGAAAATGTCCCTTACGGACGTGCACACGGTTTGCATTTATCATTTAGGGGCTGTTCATCTGCAGGACTCTTGCTCGAGCTGTCATGTTTTCAGTTCCAGAGTCCTGCAGGAGAGAAGAAATAATCTTATTTTACATGGCCTCCTGAAGAACCCTCAAGAATTTTCGTCTCAGGGTCCTCAACAAGCCAAAGTGTCCGAGAAAAGCTCCAAGCCATCAGTTCCGAGTTTGGAACAGACAAAAATCACTACAAATCCTTTGGCTTTGTCAGCTACCAGCATTGGCTCTGATGAAGCTAAGTCTCCAATGGCTCCATCTGTGTCATCAGAGCCAGGCTGGACCCATAAGAGATCAAGGTCTCCTTCTTTGGAGCCGGTATGCTCTGCTCCACATTCTCCTCTCCTGCAAACTGGAGCAGGCAGTCACCAGTCCTCTTCACACTCCTCTCGGTCCTCCAGACTTTTGGATCATGATGTGGAGAGAGTGGTCAACAGGCTCCTCAAGTCACAAGCACTTGCTAAATTACTTTCAAGCCCAGCCCATATGGAATTGGCTCCTTCGGTCCTCCCAGCTTCTCCATCGATTCCTCCTCTGACTCTCCTGAGCTTGGAGCTGGAATGCATGGAAGTCATGGTGGTGGAACTGTCAGCTCCAGTTTCATCTCCAGTATCAGTTCCGATGACCACTCTGATCTTCTCGATGTCTCAGTCCATCGAGGGATCTGGGTGCCGAAGCTCTCTCACCGGCTCAGAGGGGGGAAGTGGCATCAGACCCTTGTCCAACCCCGCTCTCCCTCTTGGAGCTTTGGCACAGGTGAGCTTGGCTCCTACATCTGCCTTGGAGCCATCACTCCTAATTCAAAGGAGATCTCTGGGCTCTTCAGAGCTGGCAGCTCCTTCAACTCGGGACCGTGGCACCTTTGAGGTGATGAGGAGCATGCTGTTTCCTGGGACTGCTCCACCCTCGGTTCCATTGGCTCCTTCTCCCTTGGTGCCTGTGCCTGCCTTTGTCCCTCCTCCTGGCTCCAAGCATAGGGAACCTGTGCCCCAGGATGCCCCATTGCATGACCCCACCTCTTCTGAAACCTCCCCCAAACATTCGGAGGAGGTCCCACGGAAGAAGAAATATAAGAGGAAGCATCTAGACTCTCCTGAGTCAATCACTTTGGATACAGACTTGGATGAATCGGAAGGGTCCCCACGGTCCCCCTCTGAGGATGTCTCCTTTTCAGACATCTTGGAAATCCTTAGACAGAGGGGTGGCTGGAAGTCCCTAGCCTTTTCTAAGGATGAGTTTGTCTACCTGGATGCATTTGTTTCCCGACCCTCCACCTCTTGGGTGTCTTTGCCTTTCGACCCACTTTTGTCTGTAGTGAGTTGAAAGGTATGGAGCACTCCAGGGACCAGGTAACCAGTTCTGAAGAGACCTAGCAAATTTATTACTTTCCAGAGGATAAGTATTTCCTTTCCTGTCCAAAGGGGTCTCTGTTCATGTCATGGTGGTGGCAGCAGCCACTAAGAAGGAACTTGCGGAAACATCTGCATCTGTCCATCTGCCAAACAAAGAGTCTCATACCATGGACAGGTATGGGAAGCAAATGTTTTCTTCAGCAACCTTTACTCTCAGGTCGGTGAATTACTTGTCTCATTTTACATGACTTCAGATGGATCTCCTGAAGGAGCTAGGAGATACCCTGCAAGGTCCTACAGCTGAGGGAGTTGCAAACAGAGAAGCTTCCCAGCTTGCAACCTTGACCTCTGTGGTTAACTCCTTCATGAGGCTCATTTCGTATGCGACAGATGGAGCGAGTAGGGCAGCAGGTACTGGAGTAGCTTTGCGGAGACACTCCTGGATGCTCCTTTGTCAATTTGTAGAACCTTTTAAGTCTTCATTTACCAACACCCCCTTTGATGGCTCGTCCTTGTTCAGGCCTCAGGTAAAGAGATTCTCACTAGGTGTGAACAGGATGGCAAGACCCTCTCTGCCATAGGAGTCCATTTTTCCACACCAACTAGACCCTATCCTAAATGTCAGAAGAGTGGAAAAATGTGGTTCTGAAAATACCAGGGATCTTCAGCTGACACACGTGGAAATTTTTCCTCCAGGGCAGAGGGGGAAACAACAAAGGAAGATGCAACCCTTTCGGCAGAGGGGGTCCACAGCAGCAGGGCAACAGAGATACTTTCTCTGCTAGGCCCTTCCAGCACTCCTGAAGGGAGGCCTGGCTGTCCACCTCTATAGGCAGTCGGGGCAGACTGTCACTGTACCCAGCAGCCTGGCAATCGATCATGAGAGAAACATGGGTACTTTGGATAATATCCAGGGGTTACAAAATTCCCTTTTCTCAGTCCCAGCCTTAAAAGACAAACATTCTGTGTCAGATGTTTCACCCAGTCTTTGGGATCATGCACTCCTAGTGGTTCAAAGATTGCTAGAAAAAAGAGCCATCCAGGAAGTCCTCGCAGACCAAATTGGATCCGGAACTTACTCAAGGTTCTTTTTAGTTCCAAAAAAGACAAGGGACTGGAGACCCATTTTGGATCTCAGCAAACTAAACCAATCAGTAAAAAAGACAAAGTTCCTTATGGTAAC